>NC_056732.1:1014217750-1014429752 GCF_019279795.1 Protopterus annectens | reverse complement strand
GCTGTGCCTGTGTTGGGACCATAAATTCTTTAGGTACCACTGTAGTTTTCTCATATGCAGTCTGGCATGTGGGACCAAGATTATGCATGATGCCATGAAGCCCAAGGCCTGCAGAACTTTTCTTGCTGTTAGTTTGTTCTGTTTTGTTAGTGCCAAAAAGTAAAGAGGGAGTTCTTTTGTTTTTCTGCAGTTAGGAATGCCATTTGTTTGACTGTGTCCAATTCTGCCCAAGAATGTCCTTGTTTGGGATGGTATCAGTCTTGACTTTTGAAAATTGACTGTGTATCCCAGGGCTTGTAGCAAGTAAATGACCCTTTGCAAATCTGTTGTCAGCTTGCTTTTGTTGTCCGCTTGTAGCAGGCAGTCGTCCAGGTATGGGTAAATTTGTATTCCCTGTAGTCTGCAGTGGCTGATTACTGTTGTCAGGCATTTTGTGAATACTCTGGGCGCAGTAGATAAGCCAAAGGGCAATGCTGAGAATTGATAATGCTCTGATCCTGCAAGAAATCTGAGGTATCTTCTGCAATTTTGTCGAATGGGGACGTGCAGGTATGCCTCCTTGAGATCTAGAGTTACCAGCCAACACTCCTTGCCCAGCATGGGAAGAAGTTGCTGTAGGGTCAGCATTTTGAATTTTGGGACAATGATGTATGTGTTTAAGATGGACAGGTCGAGAATAGGTCTCCAAGTTTTTTTTTTTCTTGGAACTAAGAATAGTCTTGAGTAGAATCCTTTGCCTTGTTCTGTTATTGGTACTCTTTCCACAGCTCTCATTTTTGTTAATTGCATTATCTGCTGTAGAGCTTCTGTTTTTTGATTTGGAGGCAGGTTTGGCATTCCTCTTTTGACTGGTAAAGTGTGGAAGTGGAACCGGTAACCTTGGTCTATGGTTTGTAAAATCCACTTGTCTTTTGTGACACAGTGCCAATTTTTCGAAAATAAGGCTAATTTTCCGCCTAATGGTGCTGCTATTTGCTCCGTGGTAGGCGGAATTAGGGTGAAGTCATTGTGGTTGTCTTGTTGCAGTGGTAGTGGCTGTGTCTGTGCCTCTGTTATTGCCTTGCCACTGTCGTCCTCTGTAGGCACCCCCTCTGGATTGATTTCTGCCCCTTTGGGATCTTGTGGAGTCAGGAAAGGACCAATTTTTGGCAGGCCAGTTCCTGCTAAACCTTGGGGGCTGAACCTGTAAGAAATCTTTCACCGTTTGTACAGATTTTGCCTTTTCTTCCATTTTCTTCATTACCTGCTGGGCAGGTGTACCAAACAAACTGGCCTTATCCATAGGAGCATCTAATAACTTAGCTTTAACATGATCCGGTAAGGCCTGTTCTTTCAACCATGCATGTCTTCTTATCACTGTGCCAGTCATGGCTGATCTAAATGAAGCCTCCAGTGCATCATAGCCACATTTTAAAGAATGGTTACTAACCTGTTGTATGTTATTTATCATTTCTAATATAAATTTCTTATCTATAGATTCATCAGAGGATAGCTTTTTAGTTAACTGATCAAGCATAAACTCTTGGTATTGTATCATGTGAAACTGACAGTTTAAAGCTCTAGCTGAGAGAGTAGCAGAGGTGTAAACTTTTTTGCCCCATCTATCTAAAGACCTGGATTCCCTTTCAGAAGGAATAGGATTTTTTGTTGTGGTCGAGACTACTGCCTTAGGCCCCTGGGATATGGTTTTGGGGTCTGCCAATGGGGCCTTGTATAGGTGGTGATGAGTGTCTGGCACCCTGTAAAATCTATCTGGTTTAGCAGGGGCTGGAGGTAAGGAATCAGGTGCAGTACAGACATCATTAAATGCATCGTCCACAACAGAAAGGACAGGAGGTATAGCTAAGGGCCTATGCTGTGGTAAGTGCAGAAAAGTCCTAAGTCTTTTTCTGGAATCTGAGAAATCCTGTTGTTGCCATTGGAATTGTTCTCTCATGGCATGTAAGGTTTCCCCAAAGGAGAATTCCTCTGGTGGAGAGGCAGCTGGAATGGATTCTTCAGCATCGGAGTCTTCATAATTGGAGAAAAGAGCCTCTGGCTGGTCTGTAATATCTGAGTCATCCGCAGAATCATCAGAGGAGACAGGCTCGGGGGGCTCTGCTCTAGGTCTCTTGTCTGGGGGTTGAGAGGCCCTGTCAGGGTGAGGTTGAGATCCCCTAATTAAGGACATTAAATCTTGTGTGTGCCAGAGTAAGCATTTGTGAACTAGTAGTGGGCCTGGTTGAGGATGGTTTAACAGGCACTGTTGTAGAAGATTTGGCTGCTTTAGCCCTGGCAAAGGCCTTAATAGACATGGCTGCAGGAGGCCTAGCAGCACCACGTGCTGGGGTAGAAACATCCAAAGGGATGGTGTCTGATAAGTCACTAGTAACTACAGGTGTAGGTATAATTTCTGAGGCTGTTTCAAGTAAAGTGGCAGAAACCTCAGTAGTAGGCATTGATTCGGCTGTATTTTGATCAGTTTTCTCGGTTTCGGCCGAAACCGAGACACTCGCGGTTTGCTTAACCGTGGTTTCGGTCTTTTTCTTTGCGTTTTTTAACAATTTGGGTAGTCGGAGGATCCGACGGCATAATGTACGCAAAATCTGAGCCGAAAAACTGTTCAGCAAACTCCGACCGACGCCTAAGCCGCTCGTCGGTTGAAGGAAGCACAGGCCGAACAGGCTGCTACGTCGTGGTCTGGGCCTAAACAAGGCAAACAGTAAGAGTGGAAATCTTTATGAGGTATTTGTTTCCCACAAGTTAAACAGTTATTGACTTTTTCTGACATCGGCTGAGGCAAGAAAGAGTCCCCAACGGGGTACTTAGCTTTTAGAAGTCTTCGAAGTAGTATTCGGTAGTAGTAATCTCTGGATCTGACCGACCGCACTTGCAACAGCTTCTGCTTCGCCACGCGGCAAGAAAGACTGGGGAAAATGGCGTCGGCTGACGCCTTTATACCCGAAGACCAGCAGAGATGACGTCGGGTGAAGTGCGACATCAGCCGAAGCTGGACCCAGACTTTGGAATCCGGCCGACCGAAGGGCTGCCTGACGACAGGACAACCCAGTTGTTATGACTGCAGATGCATCCATGAAGGACATCCAAGGTCTATAGAAGAGTCTGAAGTCTGATCAGAGACCCATCTGTTAAGGAAAGGACAAAAAAGACATCAGATCTACCCGTGTTTGTGTACAGACTCTTTCCTCTAGCCACAACATTCCTTCACTATGTTAGCTATCTTCTTCTGAACCTAAAGAAACTGAAGTTACATGAAGATCTTCAACAAAATAAAATACAGGAAAATATACAGATAAGTTGTGATATTCTTAGTCATTGTCCTCAGACTCCTCTTTTAATTAATTTATTTTAAAAGCACAAAATAAAGGTATCAGTAAATTCAGTAAGGTTCGAGTCAGAAGACTCTTACGGCTCCACTTACAAAAATGGAATTATATGAGCCTTTTATTGCAAGGAAGCTACCCCATCCAAATACTTTTCAACCTTTTATACTCAGTCAGGGTCAGTTGTGTGACTTTTGTTAGTCTCTGATGTCTGTTATTGAACTCTTGCGTCAGAGTGGAACCAGTGAAGTTTCTTCACCATCATCAGCTGCAGAAATCGCATTTAATGTAGAAAACTCCATCAGTTTAGATGGTCCCTGTGTTACAGGACGTTTTAACATTCTCCATTTCATATTCTTGTTTCTGCCCACCTGGGGCTTCTGTTTCTTTGTTTCCTTCTATTAAGTGCCTTGCACATTTCTAGGATTCCTACCTCTTCAGATTCAACTATCAATATGAACTGGATTACCTGTCATGGTCTTTTCATCCTAAATTAGCTAGCTGGCTTCAACATGTTTTAATCTCCTGTCCCGAGGAGTGACCCTCACCTTTTTACAAACTTCACATTCCATTAAAAATTGTGACAAATAAAGCCACTGGGATGCAAGTATTACAAGCAACAAAAACAAATTAAAATTGTTCAAGTCAAAGTCTGCTTTGAACATGATGGTGTGAAACTAACAATGCTGCACAGCACAAGACTGAAAAGGTTCAAGATACTACATGGAAATTCACAATAAAAAGAACTGAAGAAAGTAAGAATACCGAACATGTTATTATTGACCTGATGAAAATTTCCTCTTGAAGAAAGGCTGCATTTTACTCGGCGCCTTTTATTCCAATGAATAATACCAGTGCTTGTATGCTCTGGTCTATCTCTCATTCATATCATTCATATTGAACTACATGTACAGTCAGGGAAGTGCTATGGTGCACAGATCAGAACAATCGGCTGATTCACTCTGCCTCTAAATCTTTTTAATGTACCAGACTCACACCATGCAGTGCAAATCATACAGTCCTAATGGAATCCCATCCAGAATTACATAAAGAATTTCCTTCCACCAAAAGGAAAAAACATAGGTGTAAAGGAACATTTCTGTTACTCACTGTTTGCAGTGTACACCAAAATCTTCTATTTTATTAAGTGGGATAGTCTGATATTCCGAAGGGCCTTCATCAGGAGGCTTATAACCCTGCAGAAAAAAAAAAGAGAAATGTTTAAAGTTAGTTTAAAAACAGCAATCCATAACCAACAATCATATATAAATATATTTATTAATTTCCCTAAAAAAAGAAAACAACTGCTTGCAAAAACAAATCTAAATGTTACAAGTTTCTACAAGAAAGAAGAACTGAAAAATATACCTTCACTATTAACAACTTGTGCTCAAGAGAGATCCATCTTTTTTCCTGGCTTCATTTTTTTCTGCAGCAAAATTTTACCACAATCCAAAAGTCTACATGTAAAAAGGTAGATCCTGAAATATACATGCTGAACTCTACTCTTATGCAGGTCTGATTTTCAAGCAAAAAAACTAAGTGTCCCTCTCTGGAGGCAGCATTCATTTTCAGAACTGTAACTTCCACTATTCTGCACCTTAATGCTCTTTTAATGTTAAAGACAAATTAATATTCAAACAATGTGATACTTTTGAAAAACTAAAAGTCTGCCAGCCCAGTCAGATAGAATCTTGTAAATAATTATATGTGATTTATAAATATTAATATAATCCACAGGCTGGTTTACAAATGTGAAAGAGAACTATATGTTATGATTAAACTATACACTGTATTGAGCTTAAAAAATGTAACCACAGTGCACTCTGCTAGAAGAAAGCTGATAAGTCAAGCACTGTATGACTGATCTCAAACTGGGAGACATGATGTCTGGGCTAAGACATTCCTTCTATTGTTTTAAGACCAGAGTTAACTGCTCGATTTTACATGTATAATGTCTTAACTGCTGCGGCTCCTGCAGGTGCAAGATTACAAAGATATGATAAACTCGTGAGTTTCTGTTAGCCTGGGAAATTAAACCAGAGAAGTGTCATGAATGATGTAATCTAAAATGAGTCAGCAGTGATGTATTATCAATTTAAGACTTTCTCAAGAATGACAGCATTTTGGATTTTGTCTGAACCTGAACACATCAATTCACATCAACTTTGCTCTGCATGTATGCAAGTAATTTAGAACATTGTTCCTCTTAGAAATAGACAGAAAATAGTAAGATTAGACTAGCTGTTTTCTATATTTATGTCAGACTATTCTACAATATGATTTTAAAGTTTCCTGTGAATTCAGAACTCTTGACTATCACTGTGTTGAACTGAGGAGATTTGTCTTGTTTTTATTTATTATTATTATTATTATTAAACATTTCAACTCTGGCTGTTTTGTGTAGACATAATTTAAGCTCTAGAGTACATTGCATGTTATAGTGATACTGTACAAAGCCACTCCAAAAAGCCTTGCTTGTCCATCACACTAACTGGATAATATTACACAGTAAAATTGGGCACCCTTTGGTAAGGGCTTTATTAGTAGCTGATAAATAGGGGTTCTGGTGGCAGTGGATTACTACCTTATAGCCTGGACAGAAGGGGCATACCTAGTGAACCTGTGCCAGCCTTCCCCAGGTGTGTCTGTGTGTTTGTATATAAATCATATCTGTGTGTGTGTGTGTGTGTGTGTGTGTGTGTGTGTGTGTGTGTGTGTGTGTGTGTGTGTGTGTGTCAGCTACTTGGGCAGGGACATGAAGCACTGGTTGTACAGAGGGAGTGCTAGGAGGACTTGGCTTGGAACCCTGGCTAAGGACTCTACTCTATAGCTGTGCCAGTGGAGAGTTTTATTGAGGATCTGGCGAGAAAGGGAGAAACCAGTCCCTGACTGACTGTGATCTCTGTGTGCTCTTAAAGGAAATTAGAAGTTATGTACTCACCATAACGTTCCATCTGAGTAGGTGTATTCATTTGTCTGCAACCTGTGGGTTATGGATCCGATATCGGATCCGAACCGGCATGGTTTTCCAGCTATGGATCCAAGCTCTCAGCTCCTCCCCTCACCCATAATGCCCTGCTCTACCCTCATGACCTCAGATCGAGTTTGCCAAAGCAACAATACCCTAAAAAGGGTAACAAAGAATATGCAGGAAACTGAAAGGCCAGGGGGATAGGAGGGCGGGATGGTTGCAGACAAATGAATACACCTACTCAGATGGAACGTTATGGTGAGTACATAACTTCTAAATCTGAAGTAGGATATTCATTTGTCTGCAACCTGTGGGACAGAGTCCCCAGCTACCTGAATCTTGGGCGGCCATCATGGAAGGATATTCCGGAGCACCGCGGAGCCAAAGGATGCTCTACCCTAGATGCAAGATCCAACTTATAGTGGGAAATAAACGATGAGATGAAGCCCACGTGGCTGCTGCACAAATATCATCTAGAGGAATCCTAGCCTTGAAGGCTGCCGAGGTAGATACTGACCGGGTTGAATGGGCATGAACACCCTCCGGTGCAAGGGCCTTCCTGAAGCTTGATAAGCCAATAAAATGCACTGTGAAATCCAGCGGGACAGAGAAACTTTAGAGATTGGCTTGCCCAAATTGAATTTTGCAAAGGAAATAAACAGCTGGTCGGATTGCCTATGACCAGCTGTCCTGTTCAGATAAAATCTAAGTTGCCTGTGAACATCTAGTGAATGTAGCTTATATTCACCTTTGTTTTCATATTTAGGGAAGAAAACAGGAGGTTAATGGATTGATTGAGGTTTGCTTCAGAAGCGATTTTAGGAAGAAAGGACGGGTTGGTCCTGAGGGAGACACGGTCCGGATGAAATACCAAGTAAGGAGGTTTAGCTGATAAAGCTTGAAGTTCAGAAACTCTCTTGGCTGATGTAATGGCTACCAAAAAGGCTGTCTTGTAGGACAAGAATTTGAGATCCACCGTGGCGCTGGCTCGAAGGAGGAGCGGTCAAGGCCTGTAGGACCAAAGAAAGGTCCCAAGGAGGAACTGCTTGTTTTATAGGGCGCCTGAGAAGAAAAGTACCTTTAAGAAATATCTTACACAATTTGGCTGACATAAGAGGATTAGAGTCATGGCCAATGTGATAGTGAGAAATTGCAGCCAGTTGAACTTTGACTGTGGAACTGCTGGCACCATCGTTAAAGAGAGTGGTTAGAAAGTCAAGCACTAAAGGGAGAGGAACCGTGAAGGGATTCAGGCCTTGCCGCCCCGCCCACACAGAGAAACGTTTCCATTTGCTTCGGTAAACCTTTCTAGTGGATGGTTTATGAGCCGCCACCAAAATAGCCTTTACAGGTGAAGAAATACCGAGTCCTTATCAAGAGTGGAACTGGAGCAGCCAAGCGGTCAGCTTCAGGTTGTCCAGGTTCGGAGGAGGAATGCAGGATGGATGGGATATCAGATCCGGGATGGGATCTAGAATCCAAGGAGGATTCACCGAGTGAGACCTTAGGAAGGGGAACCAGATCTGTCGAGGCCAGAATGGAGCAATGAGAATCATTCTGCAACCCACCCGAGAGGCTTTCTGAAGAACTTGCAGCATCAGAGGCAAGGGTGGATAGGCATACAGAAGACCGGGTGGCCAAGCATGCACCAGAGCGTCTCTTGGGGTACCTCCGTATTGGGGAATTAGAGCGAAAAAACTGTCGAACTTGGTGTTTGAGGGTGAAGCAAAAGATCGCATGAAGGGTTCCCCACCGTGCGAATATGCGTTCCGCTACTTGACAATTGAGAGACCACTCGTAAGGGGTCAGAATGGTGCGACTGAGCTTGTCCGCTAGGATGTTGGACCGACCCGGAATGTGCGTTGCTATTAGAAAGCGATTGGTGGAGATTGCCCATTCCCAAACTCTCATGGCCTCTCGACAAAGAGGGTAAGACCTTGTTCCCCCTTGCTTGTTGATGTACCAGACAACAGACATGTTGTCCGATTGAATCGCAATTGTTCCCAAGGGAAGAAAGTCCTGAAGTGCTAGCAACGCTAAGAGCACTGCTCTCATCTCTAGAACATTGATATGCAGTAAGGTCTCTGAATCGTTCCACGTGCCTTGGACTGTCCGGCCCGCAAAGTGCCCCCCCCCACCCGAGGCGGGAGGCGTCCGTGGTCACCGTGGCGAGAGGGGGAGAAGCACAAAATGGGCGGCCTTTGTGGAGATCCGGAGAGTGGAGCCACCACAAGAGGGACCGCTTGCAAGCCTTGCTGATCGCTATGGGATGATGCATGGGGAGAGCAAGGTATGACCACTGTACTAAGAGCGTCCACTGTAGAATGCGCATATTGAGCCTGGCAAGAGGAAGAAGTGCTATAGCCGAAGCCATGGACCCTAGAGCCCTCAGGACCAACTCCGCTGGAACAGAACTTGAATGGAGAATGGCCCGCACCTGGAGCTGCAGATTTAGAACTCTGTCCGCAGTGAGGAAGGCTCGTAAACTCCTTGTGTCTAGCCTGGCCCCTATAAAATCTAAGAGCTGTGTGGCCAGGTTGGACTTTTTGTATTTATTGTGATGCCCAGAAAGGGAGCAAGATGGAGAAAGGAGTCTCGCCAAGAGAAGTAGATGCCTTGTTGGGGCGGTAAGAAGCCAGTCGTCCAGGTAGGGAAAGACCTGCACCCCTGAAGCCTCAGGTGGGCCGCTACCACTGCTAGTACTTTGGTGAACACCCTGGGGCTGTGGTGAGACCAAAGGGAAGGACCCGAACTGGTAGTGACTGGCTCCCAGCCGAAGCGGAGAAACCTCCTGAGCGCCTGTCCATCAGCATGTGGTAGTACGCGTCCTTGAGATCTATCGGGCACATCCAGTGTTTTTCTCCCACTAGGGCGAGATTAGATTGCTGAGTGACCATTCGAATTTTTCTTTGGGGACTGCCAGATTCAAGAGAGAGAGGTGTAGGAATGGTGTAAGTTCCCCCGTCTTTTATGGCACTAAAAAGAATCGGGTGTAGAACCCTGATCCGATCTGGTCTGGGGAACGGGCTGGATGGCTCTTTTCTTTAGCAGATGGCCAATTTCTGCCAAAGCGGCCTCCCGCTGACCGGGTGGGACGCCTGGGAGGGACTTCAACTTTGGAAGGTGAAGGAAAGGAATGCGATATCCCTGGATATGATTTGGAGAACCCAGCGGTCCGATGTTATGGACTCCCATGCCGCTAGGTGCCCCGAACGCCCCCGACTGCCTCCAGAGTAGAGCAGTCGGGCAACCTCAGGGTTGCTGCGCGGCCGCTCAGAGAAAGGTTCCCTGGACCCGAAGTTTCTGGGAGCCCCTTGCCTCTAGGGTGGCGTCCTCCCTGTCCTCCTCTGCCACGGAAGGACTGGTTGTCCGGAGCAGGCTGGGACTGCTGCGACTTCCGGAACCACATCTTCTTCTGACCCTTTTGGTTCCTAGAATAGGGCCTCTGGGGTGCAGAGAAGCGGATTCCGACGGCAGACAGCGTCTTCCGTCCTTTCGCTCTGGGTCAACGTCGCGAACGGTCTTGCCAAACAGAGCAGAACCATCAAAGGGGGCGTTTACAAACCACGCCTTGAAGAGCCCAGAAATATTGCAGTGACGGAGCCAGGCCTGACGTCTAGTGACCAGTCCTGTCCCGCAGCTCTAGCGGCCCTCCGTGCATGGGAGAGTAGCCGCATAGAAGTATTTGTAACTGACCTAAGAGTGGCCATACGGGTGGAGTGCAGAACTCTGTCCTCCTCCGAAATGGACTCAGGGGGGGATGCAGCGTATTCCTTAATAAGATCTCGCTGCATCCGAATAACATGTGCCAAATAGTTCAGCGCCCTTACTGAGAAGGTCGCCGAACTGAACATCCGCTTCCCCAAGCGGTCCATCATCCGAGACTCCTTGCTCGGTGGGTGGACTGAGGACTCTCCTGAGCCAGTTCCCTCTTTGTGGCCGCCCGTCAACATGGCATCTACCGGAGGCCCCTTACTCCAATGGGTCCGGTCGGATGGCGGACTAAGGATCCTATCCGGTCTTTTGGGAATTGGCTCCACGGTGTCCGGTTCCTTCCACGCCTGGTGGTAATAAGGTCCACCAGGGGTCGGCAGGGGGGACACCCAAGAGGTAGACGGGCCCGCTTCAAATGCCTCCAAGAACACGGACTCGTCCGAGGAAGACTTGGGGCAGACCACCCCCTTATACGAGCATTTCCATGATGTCTCCAAAGGAGACATCCTCGGGGTGACCGTGGGGAGCCTTCCCTTCCTCCAAGTCCGTGTCTTCTGTGAGAGACTCGGGAGTCAATGTGCCTCCTTTAGACGTATGCTGAGGGACCTCCTCTGGGGGCTGTCAGAGGAGTCCTCGCAAGCAGTAATTTGCTCCATAGGAGCAACTTGGGGCACAGAAACGGGCTGTCCCAGGGGCCGGATGTTGGAAGCCTGGCCCAGTGCAGAGGGAGCGGGACGGAGCCAAACAAGTGCCGGGGTCCGGAGACCCTCAACAGAGCCCTCTCCACTACATCAAAAGCCGAAGGAGCCGACCTCGACCAAAGGATCCGACAATCGGCTCCCTCGATCCGAAGAGTGGATCGAGCCGCCAAGCACTCGGATCCGGGACAGTGCGCTCCGACACAGACGGCGCCGGCGAGCACTGATCCCCGGATCCGGCTCGATCCAGGCTCCGAGAGGTCGGGTCCGACGCACTCGAGGGCAGGGTCGGGTCCGGCACCAAGTACTATCGGCTCCGACCCACCCCGCCCGAAGCTGCTCGGCTCCAGCTGCTCCGAACCCGGATAGCGGGTCGGAGAAGGAGCAATAGGCTTAAAAGGGTGTTGAGCTCCCCGAGGGGAGGCAAGAGCACTCCCATCTGCATCTGGGCCTGGATGAACCTTCTCATCATCCGTCCAGATCAGCATCAGAAAGGCTATGGGTAGATCTCGAAGAGGCTACCGAGGTAGGCCTGGAGTGCCTCCTCGATAGCCTCGACGGAGATCGGGTCTCCTCCTCCTCAGGACCCGTGAAAAGCACACAGGGGACCGGAGCCGAGAAGGAGGAGACCGAACCGACAACGGAGCCGGGAGAAGCCGCTTGGCTGGCGGGGCCGAAACAGAGGTCTCGCCCGCCGCTTGTGCTTCTCCTCCGTCCTTTTAGTAGCATCCCTCTCCTCTCCAGAAGCGGGAGGTTGAGTCCCAGGAGCAGGAGGGTTGCCACAGGGGAACAACTGTAGCCACAGTAGTCCCGAAGGAGCGGAGGTCGGAGCCGAGTCTGGCGGTAAAAGACCCGCCAAGACCAGCTTGGACCTCCGCTCCCTCAGTGCCCTGGGGTTGAACCCTGCACAAATGGAACAACCAGATGTGAGGTGTTCAACCCCGAGACACTTAACACACCGAGTGTGGCCATCAGCCGGTGAGAGCTTATGGCCACACTCGGAGCATTTCGAAAAAATAGATTTAGGCTGGTCAGCCATAATCTATAAATCACTAAAAGCTACTGAAAGTAACTTAAAACAAAAAGACACACAGGCCTACACACACACTCTACGCAACAGCGAGGGGAGGGAATAAAAATTACTTAATTTAACTCAAAAGAAACTCAAAATACACTTTTAAGAAAGGGAAACCTAAACTTTCACACAGAATCACTCAAAAAAATCAAAAATTCTCTGATTTTACAAGTAACAAAATCCACTTAGCTGAGAGCTATGTACCCAAATCCAGTCACCAGCGCGGCAAACGAGATCTGAGGTCATGAGGGTAGAGCAGGGCATTATGGGTGAGGGGAGGAGCTGAGAGCTTGGATCCATAGCTGGAAAACCATGCCGGTTCGGATCCGATATCGGATCCATAACCCACAGGTTGCAGACAAATGAATATCCTACTTCAGATCTGTAGTTTTACTGTGTGTGTACTTGTTATCCTTCCCAATGTGGACACCCCTCACTGGTTTAATGGGGAGGATTGAGGCTCCTTGATTACTGGGCCAGTGCATGGGTGTCACAATACTTACTAGAACACTAGATCTACGTGGTAGCAGCTAATTAACTCCACCACTAGGACCGAAGCACCAGATCTTTAAAATATGTAGGTGACTAAACCTGTACTTTCAACTCCTGTATCCTGCAGTTTTCAAAGTGTATTTTCAACTCTGAGTAAAAACCTTCCTGCGCACTGAGGCTATGCAGCAAGACTTGGACAAGTATGGGAAATCGTCTCAGCAGAGGGATTGCACTGAAACGTATGATAAAATAGAAGGTAGCTAAATGCAGGAAAGTACCTGAAGGAGAGTATCAGAAGCAAATAAACACTGAAGGGAACATTTGAAATAAGAATAGGAGGGATGACATGGGGTTAAGAATTTCTTACAACCTGGGCCCATATCAAGGGAGGCTCAAGAATAAAACACAAGTGGGAGCAAAATAAGACAGATAGTTAAGAAAAAACACAACTACAGACAGAAAAGTAAGCTTGCACAGTCTACTGGGGAGGGGAGATGTTCAATATTACTGACTTGGAAAGCACCAGAAGAGAACAAACACTATAGAACAGTTCAAGGATACTCTCAATTTGTACACAGTCTGGGTTTTTAATAGACAGGTTTGTTGAATTATAGCTTTCATAGTTAGGTTTGTTGAGTTAGTTATAGGATGCTGCAGAAGAAAGAATAGTTGTGTAAAATCTTACCATAACCATAGATGTCCCTCTCTTCTATGTTGCAGTATTCTTTACATGTGGGAAGTCCTCTGCCAATGACCCGACATCCGGCCAGTATACAACAGCTTTTTAGCTACTGCAAATAAGAGGGACATCATACGTATGCTCTCACCAGGTCAGCCATAAAATGATGTCCGCACATACAAACCTCAGAAAGTACAGTTGTGTGCACTTACCATAAATGTAGATGTAGATGCAAACTGGCTCAAGGACAGAACCCACATGGTTAGAATTGCTGGAGCCATGTCAGACTCCACACCAGTTACAAGTGGCATCCCACAAGGCTCAGTCCTGGGACCTCTCTTGTTCGGTATATATTTCTCGGAGGTACAGGCCAACACGGAAGGACTGTGGCTGACCAGGTTCGCAGATGACTGCAAACTGGGCGCCATAATCGACTCTCCAGCCGACACAAGCATCCTACAAAAGGGCCTCATAGAAACAGACAACTGGTGCCAGAGCCATGGCCTCAAGCTAAATGCCAGAAAGTGTATAGTCATCCCCTTTGGCAAAATCAAAGTGCCCACAAATTACCACATAGGTGGTAATCCATTAAGCACGGAAGAAGTAATTAGGGACCTGGGGACCCAAGTTGATAGCAATTTCTCATTTGACAACCACATGGCCAAAGTGGTTAGAAAAACATTTTATATAGCCCGCCTAATCATGAAGGGATTCACATCTAGATCAGGGGAGGTCATCGTGCCTCTTTACTCATCCCTCATCAGGCCCATAATTGAGTACAATGCCCCTTTTGGGATGTACCTTACCAGACACCTGCAGCAACTGGAAAGACCCCAAAAGTACCTCACCAAGATGATCAAAGGGCTCAAACAGATGCCATATGCTGCCCGGTTAAAGAAACTCCAGCTCTACTCAGTGGCATACCGCTTGCTCAGAGGCGATCCTTGCCTGACGTATAAAGCCATGTCCAACCCGGAATTAATGGACATGCTGCACCTCAGAAAATCCAAATCCCATCGAGCTACATGCTCGAGAGACTTGAACCTCAGCACTGAAATAAACAGGACATGCTGGAGGGACAGATTCATAACCCAGAGGCTCCCTTCACTTTGGAATAAAATCCCAGTCCAGGTTAGGCAGAGTCCCTCATTGACTCTCTTCAAGAGGAATCTTGACGAGTGGATGGGAGATAGTAGGTTTACCCCGGGTATCACTTCTGTGTTACTGTTAGACAGAGGCACAGTATACTAACCTCGAAAAAGGGCATAGCAAAATTCATTTAAAATGGGTGGCGAAAGCCAAACACAATCTGGCTAGGCTTATAAATGCCCTAGGGCAGATAGCCTAGTATGAACCTATGAACCTAAGTGCAAGTGTATTCACTGCTGCAGTCATCACATTTGGGTTATCTGCCTGCAGGTAGCCCTCAGCCGTCTTGAAACCCAGAGTCTTGGATTCCTGTGTCAGATGCTCTCTCTTCCATGACGTCAGGTTGTCAGGGGTATAAAAACATGCATCCGACGCCATTACATCAGTTTTTCTTGCCCCAGATGTCAGGTGCCCCCACATAGGGAAGCAATTATAATGTTATGGTACACCTCCAACAATAAACAAATACACCTGAAAGGTGAAATACACCAAACAAAAAGGAAAGGTAGAGCCAAGATAAGTCAGGGGGCTGGAGGGAGGGTAACCAGGACTGCAACAGTGAATACAC
The DNA here is from genome assembly GCF_019279795.1 of Protopterus annectens. Taxonomy (NCBI): domain Eukaryota; kingdom Metazoa; phylum Chordata; order Ceratodontiformes; family Protopteridae; genus Protopterus; species Protopterus annectens. Next base: position 1,014,415,080 of record NC_056732.1, on the reverse strand, counting down.
TCGAACATCCACATTTATGGTAAGTGTACACAACTGTACTATAATCTTCATGTTTCACTGTTGCAGTCATCACATTTGGGTTGATTCCCATAGCTAAGGAAGGGAGGAGGAAGTTAGAGAGCATTAGGACCAGCTATTAAGCCCTGTAAGACTGCAGTGGCAAAACCAGCTCTGGATTTAGAAAAAAATAGGCATGTGGTAATGCTTGGTGAAGTTATGTATGGAGCTCCAGGTAGCAGCTTCTAGGATGTCCCTGGTAGGAACTCTGAGAAAGGCTGTAGAGGTAGCTACAGCCCTAGTGGAATGTGACATTATCCCCCTGTGGGGTAGGTTTTCCATGGTGCTTGCAGCAGAAATAAATGCAATGGGCTATCCATTTAAAAATGGTTTGCTTTGAAATGGCCTTCCCCTCTGCCCCTGCAGCAAAGCCAACTAGCAGCTGTTCAGACTTTCTGAGAGGCTTAGTCCTGTCCAAATAAAATCTAAGCTGTCTGTGAACGTCCAAAGAATGCAGTATTCGTTCTCTTTTGTTTTGTGGATTACGGAAAAAGGTATGCAAATGAATAGACTGATTTAGGGCCACACTAGACACCACCTTGGGAATAAAGGAAGGATTGGTCCTGAGGGAAACCCTATCTGCAATGAAAATAATGAAGGGTTCCACTACCATGAGGGCCTGTAATTCAGATTTCTTGCTGAGGTGATGGCTAGAAGGAAGGCTGTTATCCAAGAAAGGAATTTCAACTCTGCAGATGCAGCTGGCTCAAAAGGAGGGAGAGTTAGCTTTTCCAATACAAAGTTAAAGTCCCAGGCTGGAGTAGGGGCTCTCCGTGGGGGGGTCCTTAATTTTTTAGCCCCCCTGAGGAATTGCTTTAGCGGGGGGGGGGGGTGGCTCAGTATTATAACGTGCTGAAATGGCACAGGCCTGAATTTTATTTGACAAGAAGGATAGGCCCTGGTGGAGCATTTCTGTTAAGTACTGAATTAATATGAGGTAAGCTGGGCACCGCTGTGCCCATCTCCCCTCAGTCTGGCTCCCAGAACAGAATCTCTTCCACTTTTCAGCATAGGATTTTCTAGTACTAAGCCTCCTTGCCTCCAGAATGACATCCAGCACCTGCTTACTGAGGGACGCTATTGGAGAGCTCAAGGAATTAGCCAGGCTGCAGAATCTGGCTGGGACAGCAGGGAAGGGGTTTGAGGCAGGTGCCATGGTTCCAGCAGTAACATACTGTGCAAAAGGGGGTAAAAGTGCTGGCGTGGCCAGTCTGGTGCAATCAGGATTGTCCTTGGCTTGTCCTGTTTGATCTTTTGCAGAACCTTCAAGAGGAGAGGCAGAGGGGGAAAGGCATAAAACAAGAGGCTTTTCCAGGTAAAGGACAGGGCATCCACTTTCCAAGCTTGAATGTGGGAAGTCCTCATGCAGAAATTGCCCAATTGGTAGTTCTGAGGGGAGGCAAACAGGTCTATCTCTGGAGTCCCCCATTTGTTCCTCAAGAGGATGAGTATTTTTGGTTCCAGTTTCCATTCGTGTGGGTCCATGAGATTTCTGCTTAGGTCGTCTGCCTGTGAATTTAGCTTGCCTGGCAGGAACTGAGCTTGTAGGTGTGCTTGCTAGCTCAAGGCTGTGTTTCACAGAGCCATGGCTAGTCTGCAGAGTGGGTACAAGTGGGTTTCCCCCTGCTTGTTTATGTACCACATAACTGTGGTGTTGTCTGTCTTTACCAATAACTGCCCTGGAAGAATGTGGTCTTTGAACGCTGTCAGGGAACTCTGTACAGCTAACATTTCTTTTTGGTTGATATGCAGGTGCATATGTCTCGGGTTCCATTTGCCCTGAATGCACTGCAGTGCCAAGTGAGCCCCCATGCATAGTCTGATGCGCCTGTTGTTAGGGTTTGGGAGGCAGGGGGTAGAGTGAAAGAGAGCCCCCCTTGTTGTGGTAGCAGGCCTCTGCCCACCAACAGAACTCTGTCTTTATACAATGAATGATAGGAATCATTGACTCCAGGTCCTGAGAATGCTGATACCATAGGCTTTTTAGATACCACTGTAGCTTCCTCATATGCAGTCTTGCATATGGAATTAGTAGAATGCAAGAGGCCATGAACCCCAAGGCTTGCAGAATTTTCCTTGCAGACAGCTGGGACTTTGTGGCCAGTAGTTTGAAGTAGGTTGTCAAATAAACTTGTTTCTCTGGTGTGAGGAAAGCCATCTGGGAAGTTGTGTTCAAGCTTGCTCCCAGGAATACAAACTGCTGGCAAGATACTAGGTGATTTATTTTAGTTTATGGTGTACCCCAGTGAGGTTAGAAGTTTCTTTACAAATGCCAGGTGTTTTAAGAGCAAGTCCTGGTTTTCTGCTTGAATTAGACAATCGTCCAAGTATGGGTATATTTGAATATTTCTCTGCCTGCAAAATGCAATGGCTGGAGCTAGACACTTTGTGAATACCCTGGGCGCAGTAGATAAGCCAATGGGAAGTGCAGAGAACTGACAGTGCATGCAGCCTGCCCTGAAGTGTAGGTATTTCCTGCAGGATTCCCTTATTGGAATGTGCAGGTAAGCTTCCCTTAAGTCTAAGGTTGCCAACCAAGCATCTTTGCCTAGCAAAGGAAGCAGCTGTTGAAATGTTAGCATTTTGAATTTTGGGATCACCAGAAAGGTGTTTAGAATAGAGAGGTCCAGAATAGGACACCAGGAGCGGTCTTCTCTGGGTACCAGGAAAAGTCGTGAATAAAAACCTTGTCCCCTTTGTTCTGCTGGGACAGGCTGAACAGCCCAGATACTTAGAAGAGAGAGAACCTGCTGTTGGGCCTCCGTCCACTGATTTGGGGGTAGGTCTGGTCAACGGTTTGGGGTTGGTAGGGTGTGGAAGTTGGATCTGTATGCTTGGGAAACTATATTCAAAACCCATTTGTCCTGGGTAATGAATTCCCAGTTCTTTGCTTGCAGGGCGAGTTTTCCCTCTTAAAGGAAAAAGCAGTTGAGCAGGGCTTGGAAGGGTTAAGGCTAAGTCATTGTGCCATTTTTCTGTAGGGGGATGGGCTTACTACTCCCTGCTTTGGAAGTGGGAGACCCTCACTGCTTAGGCCTGTGCACAGCCTGAGACTGTAACCTAGGTGGTTTGCTGTTCCTGGGATTTGACTGAGAAGGCCAGGAAGAGACTGGAAAGGACCAGTTCTTTGAAGGCCAATGCCTACTAAATCTGGGAGGCTGTACTTATAGGGAATCTTTAACAGTTTGCATAGATTTAACTTTTTCCTCCATCTTTTTGAGGACTTGTGCTTTGTTGCCAAAAAGGCGGTCTTGGTTTAAGGGAGCATCCAGTAATTTAGCTTTAACATGACCTGGCAAGTTTTGTTCCTTAACCCAAGCATGCCTTCCAAGTACAGACCCAGTGACAGCAGCCCTGCAAGATGCTTCTTAAGAGTCAAAACCAGATTGCAAAGTATGTTTACCAACTTGTTCTGCAGAATGCATTAAATCCTGTAATTCTTTGTGTTCAGCACAGTCAGGAATCAACATAATTTTCTGTTTAAGTAGTCCCATAATATGCTGCTGGTACTTTAACATACGAAACTGGCAATTTAAAGCCCTAACGGCCAAAGTAGCCGAAGTGTATACCTTCCTACCCCATCTGTCCAAGGCTCTAGAATCTCTATCAGAAGGGGTAAAATTTTTGGCAGCAGTAGCCTTAATGCCTTTTGGTCCTTGAGAAATGGTCTCTGGATCTGCAGTAGGATTCTTGAACAGGAACTTGTGAGAGTCAGGTACTCTGTAATACCTGTCAGGTTTTCTGGGAGCTGGAGGTAAAGTGTCTAGGGAAAGGCTAGATTCCAAGAAAGCATTACCTACAAAGTCCAGAACAGGAGGGATAGCTAAAGGCCTGTGCTGAGGAAGGAGTAGGAATTCCCTAAGCCTCTTTTTGGAGTCAGAGAAATCTTGACTTTCCCAGTGGAAATGCTCCCTAAGAGTGTGCAAAGTTTCACCAAAAGAAAAATCTTCTGGAGGGGAAGCAGAGGGAATGGAATCCTCTGCATTAGAATCCTCATCGGTAGATAAGGGCAAATCCTGGTCATCAGAAGGAACAGAAATATCAGATTCCTGATCAGAAGAATCGGGAGGAAAATCAGTTCTAGGTCTCTTACATGGGGAAGGCTGGCTTCCCCTAATTAAGGTCATAAGGTCTTCGGCCATTCTAAGCATTTGTGTTTTAGGCATATGGGCCTGAGCATGCGGTTTGGACGTCGTTTTTCTAGGCGTGGATGGAATTTTAGGCCTGGATGAAGAAGATGGCATTGGTTTAAAATGCAAGTCTGTAGGCCTGATTACACCCTCAGAAGCCAGGGCCTGAACAGCGGCTCCGGATCCATCTAAGGTAGAGACATCCGCAGGTTCCATAGTCAAAGAAGCATCTCGTGGCATACCGGACTCCAAATGGGTCTTAGTAGAGGTCTGCTAATCTGAGGTAGCGGATATCAGGGGCTGCGAAAGTGCCTCACTGAGTACTGGTGGACTGGCGACTAGCTTAACGGAAGCATCGTCAGCAGTTCTGGACCTATGCAGTCTGTCTCTGTCTTTATCTTTACGTTTTTTCAGAAGATCGGTAGTCGGATGGCTTAACGAAGCCATTTCAGCAGTACCAAAATAATTTGCTGCAAAAATAGCACAACGACGAATAGTTCGGGGGTTGAACAAGGCACACAACCAACAGCGAGGGATGTCGTGGTTTGGGCCTAAGCAAGGAATGCAGTACGAATGAAAATCTTTAGGAAGTATTTGCTTTCCACAGCTAAGATAATTGTTAACTTTTACTGACATCGGTTAGAACAAGAAAAAGGATCCCCAACGGGGTGCTTAGCTTTTTTGAAGACTTCAGTTCTGAAACTCAAAAACAAAAATTTCAGGAGTCGGCCGACCGGCATTTGCAAACTGCTTCTGTTTCAGGCACTGCATGGCAAAAAAGACTGATATAATGGCATAGGCTGCATGTTTTATAGACCTCACGTCTTGGAAGAAGAGACAGCATCCGACGCAGGAATCCAAGACTCTGATATTCAGGCCAGCTGAGGGCTACCTGCAGGCAGATAACCCAAATGTGATGACTGCAACAGGGAAACAGCAAAGACTATCTGAAATAACCCAGAAGGAACACCGGAACCAAGGAACAAAAAGAAGTTGTCCAAGAAAGAAACAAGATGCAGGGGGGATGGCAGGAGAGATCGAATACTGCAACACAGACGAGAAGGACATCTACGGTTACGGTAAGATTTTACACAACTGTGCTATGTCCTACTCAGTGCTGCAGCACTTCACATGTGGGAGAATATCAAAGCTTAGTAGGAACCCTGGGAGGAGGAAGGAACAGAGGAACTTTGTGCAGAGGAATTTTCAACAAACACATGGAAAATGGCTCTGGCAAACCTTGCTCTTGATTTAGAAATGGTGTCCAATTTGTAATGTTTGGTAAAAGTATGCAAAGACCACCAAGTAGCAGCTTCTAAACTAGAATTAGTATCCAGGCCTTAAAAGAATGTTCCTGACGCAGCAACATATCTAGTGGAATGAGCCCTAAAAGCTGCAGCAATAGATTTTCCAAGGTAATCATAGCAAAACACAATAGCCTTGGAAATGAAAGATCCAAGGGTGACCTGGTGGCAAAAAGCCACCATAAGAAGCTTATATCTCCCTAAAAAAAGAGAATATAAGGGGAAAGGAGGGAGGGAAAAGTACAGTTTTGTACCTACCATAAATGTAGATGTCCGATAGATATGCAACTGCAGTCATAACATATGGGTTGTCCTGCCTCAGGCAGCCCTCGGTCGGCCGGATTCCAAAGTCTGGGTCCGACGTCGGCTGATGTCGCATTTCTCTCCGATGTCAGAGCGGCTGGAGTACATAAGCATCAGCCGAGGCCATTTTCTTCAATGTTTCTTGCCCCAGATGCCAGGTGCCCTCCAAGGAAGGCTGTAATCAAATTGGAAGACAAAAACAGGATTCCAGACAAATAAGTAAGCAATAAACAGATACACCATAACAGATATCCCCAGCTAAGAGAAACAGGGATAGGAGTGGACCCAAGGCATAGAGGGGTATGGAGGGAGGGAAAATCCGACTGCAGTTGCATATCTATCAGACATCTACATTTATGGTAGGTACAAAACTGTACTATGTCCTTCAAGAATGCAACTGCAGTCATAACACATGGGTTGAATACCATAGCTTAGCTGGGGGAGGAGGAATGCTCTAGGAAAGAGATGGTGTGGCAATCAGACCCTGCAGGACTGCCGAAGCAAAGCCTGCTCTGGATCTGGAATATAAAGGGAGATTGTAGTGTTTGGAGAATGTATGCACGGAGCTCCATGTAGCAGCTTCTAGAATGTCTTTTGTAGGCACCCCTCTTAAGAATGCTGTAGAGGTGGCTGTAGCTCTGGTGGAGTGTGGTCTGACATTGGCTGGAACATTCTTCCCATGGAAGGAATAACAAAATCTGATGCAATGTCCAATCCATTTTGAAATAGTCTGTTTGGAAATTGCTTTTCCTTGTACTCCAGGGGCGTAAGCTACAAAAAGCTGATCAGACTTCCTACTGGTCTTGGTTCTGTCCAGGTAGTAGCGAAGTTGTCTGTGAATGTCCAAGGTATGCAACAGTCTTTCCCCTTTGCTCTCAGGATTGGGGAAGAAAGTAGGCAGGTGAATAGCTTGATTTAAAGAAAAGTACAGTTTTGTACCTACCATAAATGTAGATGTTCGAGGATCCACATTGCTGCAGTCATAACCTGTGGGTAGTCCGCTGTCCTCGGTCGGCCCGAATACCAAAGTGTTAGGCTGGCGTCGGTCATAGTCGCTCAGATCTGACGTCAGTACGCAGTGGTACTAAAGCGCATGACCGACGCCATATCCTCAGTCTTTCTTGCCCCAGATGTCAGAAGGCCTAAAAAAGGAAAGGCCATAGCCAAACATAGAAAATACCCAACCACAAATTACAGAAAAAATAATCACCCCAAAAGCAACACAGCAACCCTAAACTACAGAGGGGAAGGAGGGAGGGTAAATTGGACTGCAGCAATGTGGATCCTCGAACATCTACATTTATGGTAGGTACAAAACTGTACTATGTTCTTCGTCTCACATTGCTGCAGTCATAACCTGTGGGTAGAATCCCAAAGCAAAGGTAAGGGAGGTTGGCCAAATCAAAAAGCACTAGGAGCTGCTAACATGCCCTGTAAAACTGCAGTGGCAAACCCAGCCCTAGATTTGGAATAAAGAGGGAGATGGTAATGTTTAGTAAAAGTGTGCACTGAACTCCAAGTAGCTGCCTCCAAAATATCCTTAGTAGCTACTCCCTTAAAAGCAGTAGAAGTGGCAGTAGCCCTAGTGGAATGAGGTCTAATCCCAACCGGAACCTCCTTTCCATGATGAGAATAACAAAAAGCAATACAATGGCTAATCCACTTAGAAATAGTTTGCTTGGAAACAGGTTTTCCTTGAGAACCCAAGGCAAAAGAAATGAATAACTGTTGAGACTGCCTGAACCCTTTAGTTCTGCTCAAATAATAACGTAACTGCCTGTGAATATCCAAAGAGTGCAAAATTTTTTCCCCTTTATTTTGGGGATCAGCATAAAAAGTAGGCAAATGAATAGATTGGTTTAAGGCCACATCAGAAACAACTTTAGGCATAAAAGTAGGGTTAGTACGCAAGGATACCCTATCCTTATGAAATATTAGGAAGGGTTCAACTGCCATTAGAGCCTGTAATTCAGATACCCTCCTAGCAGACGTAATGGCCAACAAAAAAGCAGTCTTCCAAGACAAAAACTTCAACTCAGAAGTAGCTGCAGGTTCAAAAGGAGGTAAAGTCAGCTTTTCCAACACAAAATTGAGATCCCAGGAAGGAGTAGGAGCTCTACGTGGGGGTCTTGTATTCTTTGCCCCTCTAAGAAATTGCTTAAACAAAGGATGAGAAAATAATGGTGGGTCACAGTCATAGTGAGCAGAAATGGCTGCAGCATGAACTTTCACGGAGGAGAAAGACAAACCCTTGTCTAATAATTCTGTAAGGTACTGTAGAGTGACACTCAAATTAGGGCGTGAAACATCAAAGCTCTTTGCTGAGCTCCAAAGAAAAAATCTCCTCCATTTATCAGCATAAAATTTTCTTGTACTAGGTCGCCTGGCTTCCAAAATGACATTTAAAACTTGCTGAGGAAGCTGCGACCCTCCAGGGTCTAAAACAGAATATGCCAGGCTGTCAGATGCAGGGACTGTATCCTGACATTGAGGAAATGATTGCTTGCCTGAGACAAAAGGTGTGGAATTGATGGCAAAGGCCAAGGAGGCTCCCAAACTAAACTCCTCAGCAAAGGGTACCAGTGCTGACGTGGCCAATCTGGAGCTATAAGGATCATGCAAGGCTTGTCCTGTCTGACCTTCAAGAGCACCTTGGGAAGAAGAGGCAGAGGAGGAAAGGCATAGACGTGAAGGTTGTTCCAACTGAAAGATAGAGCATCCACTTTCCAAGCTTCTGGGTGAAACATCTTTGTGCAATATTTTGGCAGTTGGAAATTTTGTGGGGACGCGAACAGATCTATGTCTGGAGTTCCCCAAGCCACTGTCAACTGTTGAAATACATGAGGATCCAATTCCCACTGTGGGGTCCACCAGTTGCCTGCTCAAAACATCTGCTAAGGAGTTCTGTGCTCCTGGCAGAAACCTTGCTTGAAGAGTGAGGTGCAAACTCAGAGCAGTCTCCCACAAAATCATAGCTTGTCTGCAAAGAGGGTACGAATGGGTTCCTCCCTGCTTGTTGATGTACCACATGACTGTTGTGTTGTCTGTTTGAATCAACACTTGTCCCGGTTGAAGTAGATCCTTGAAAGCCATCAGAGCAAATTGGACTGCTAACATCTCCTTCATGTTGATATGCAAATGCTGTAGTCTGGGAGGCCACGTCTTGAACCCATCTCCCATTGAAATGTGCTCCCAAGCCATGTCCGAGGCATCTGTCGTTAGGATCTGACTCGCCTCTGGTCGGGTCACAGAGAGTCCCTTGTTTAGGTGACATTCCTGAGCCCACCACAAAAATTCCCTTTGGATGCAAGGTATTATCTGAATGACAGTGTCCAAATCGTGGCAGTGTTGAGTCCATACACTTTTGAGATACCATTGTAGCTTCCTCATATGTAGTTTGGCATTGGGAAGTACCAGAATACAAGATGCCATGAACCCCAAGGCTTGAAGGACTGTCCTTGCAGTCAGCCTGGACAGTAGGGATAATTGCTGAAAGTATAGGGGAAGATTTCTTTGTTTGTCCGGGGTCAGAAAAGCCATCTGAGAGGCTGTATTCAGTCTCACAACCAGAAAGGACATGTCCTGAGAGGGTACTAGACTGGACTTTGTTTCGTTCACAGAATACCCTAGGCACCTTAACACTGCCATTACATACTGTAGATGCTGAAGTAACGTGACTTTGTCTTGAGCAAAAATCAGGCAATCGTCCAGATAAGGATAAATTTGTATTCCTCTTAGTCTTAAGAAGGCTATCACAGGAGCCAGGACCTTTGTGAACACCCTGGGCGCAGTAGATAAGCCAAAGGGCAATGCAGAGAACTGATAATGAAAATACCAGCCAAAACGCAGGAACCTCCTGCAACTGGGCCTGATAGGAATGTGAAGATAAGCCTCTGAGATCCAGAGTTACCATCCAGTGATCTTTGCCTAGCAGAGGCAGAAGTTGCTGTAAAGTTAACATCTTGAACTTTGGGATGTCTAGGTATGTGTTGAGAATAGACAAATCCAGAATTGGCCTCCAAATGTTCCCCTTCTTTGGCACAAGGAACAGGCGAGAATAAAATCCTAGGCCTACTTCTGACGGAGGTACCACCTGAATAGCCCCCATTTTTAAAAGTAAAGAAATCTGTTTGTGAGCCTCCAGCCTTTGCTGAGGAGGTACATCCGGCATGCCTTTGAAAGGAGGCAAGGTGTGAAAATAAAACTTGTAGCCTCGATCTATAATGTCCAACACCCATTTGTCCTGGGTGACAAAAAGCCAATTTTGCTTGAACAGTGACAACTTTCCTCCTAGAGGAGCTGCCAGACAGGAGGAATCTGGCAGCTGGAGATACAGGTCATTGGGTCTGCTTACGAAAACGCTGACCCCTGCCCTCACCAGAAGATTGTGCAGGAGAACTCCACGTCCTAGGTCTGAAAGAACCCTGAGCATGAGCTCTGCCCCTACCACGTCTAGATCTGCCCTTAGACTGGTAATCAGAAGAAGGATATGCCCATCCTTTTGCAGGCCAATTTCTGCTAAACTTAGGGGGCTGCACTTGTAAGAATTCCTTAACTGTCTGCATGGACTTAGCTTTGTCTTCCATTTTCTTCAAAACTGACTCCACAGGAGAACCAAAAAGAACTTCAGATTGGAGGAGCATCCAAAATTCGAGCTTTAACATGCTCTGACAAATTCTGATCCTTAAGCCAGGCGTGCCTACGAATAACTGAACCAGTGGCAGCCACCCTGGAAGAAGCCTGAAGAGCATCAAAGCCACACTGCAAGGAATGCTTACCAACCTGATCAGAGGCATGAACTAAATCCTGCAATTCCTTACACTCTATACCCTCAGCTAAAGCATCTACCTTAGATTTCAACTGACTTAACAGAAAATTCTGGTACTTCAGCATATGAAACTGGCAATTCAAAGCCCTCATAGCTAGTGTGGAGGAGGTATACACTTTTACCCCACCTATCCAAAGCTCTAGAATCTTTATCCAGAGGAACTGGATTCTTTACTACAGAAGCCCTGACACCCTTAGGTCCCTGGCTAATAGTTTCTGGGTCAGCTCTAGGACTCTTATATAAATATTTATGAGCCTCTGGAACTCTGTAATACCTGTCTGGCTTGACAGGGGCGGAGGTAAAGAATCAGGATTAAGGGAAGCCTCAGAAAACATCCTGAACAACATCCAAAACAGGGGAATGGCCAGCGCCTATGCTGTGGTAAAACAAAATTCCCTAAGCCTCTTACGAATCGGAGAAAATCCTGACCTTCCCACTTAAAATGCTCCCTCATTGAATGCAGGGTTTCAGAAAAAGAAAAATCCTCTGGAGGAGAAGCAGAAGGACAGGAGTCCTCTGCATCCAAATCAGAATAGGGAGGAAAATCCTGAATGTCCTCAGCTGAAGACTCAAGAGTAATCTGAGGAATGCTCCAAACCCTCCACCTCTGTCTCTACCCTAGGCCTCTTATCTGGAGGGGGCATAGAACCTCTGATTAAAGTAATCAAATCCTCTGCCATTTTCAGCATATGTTTTTTAGGAACAGAGCCTGCAGAACTAGGGCTGACGCCTGTGCCAGAAAGACCAGGCCTAGCTTTAGAAGGTGCTTTAGTGACAGAAGTAGAAGGCCTAACAACCTTATGTAAAGAAGGAACTACAGAAACTTGAGAGGTCCCCTCGGCCTGACCTGACTCCTGAGAGGCCAATTCCTGTAATATTAAAGGCTCCCCCTGAGACTCAGCTGAAACCTCGGCTGGATCCACAGATTCCACCGTAGTTTCCAAAGAACCGGCGTCCGCAACGGACGACTCATCCTGCTTAGACTTTAACGATTTCTCTTTTCGCTTCTTAGCGGTAGCGGGCGGAGGATCCGACGGCATGTTGTAGTTACACCGCTTACCAAAAACAAGTCTAGCACAATCTAACCTGCCTTTAATGGTGCGCTTATTAAATCTAGCGCAAAAGCGACACCCGACTACGTCGTGCTCAGGCCCCAAGCAAGGAATACAGAGAGAGTGGTAGTCCCTATGAGGTATCCGTTTCCCACAAGAAATATAATTATTAACTTTTTCTGACATCCGGATTTAACTGAGGCAAGAAAAGACAAAAATATTCCCCAACGGGGTACTTAGCCCAACTGGTCTTCGGTCTGAAACTCAGAATATGAAAATTTCAGGACGCCGAATGGCACTTGCAAACGCTACTTCTGCTTCGGACCATGCGGCAAGAAAGACTGAGGATATGGTGTCGGTCATGCGCTTTAGTACCACTGTGTACTGACGTCAGATCTGAGCGACTATGACCGACGCCAGCCTAACACTTTGGTATTCGGGCCGACCGAGGACAGAGGACTACCCACAGGTTATGACTGCAGCAATGTGAGACGAAGAACATCCCTAGATACCACCTTTGGCATAAAAGTAGGGTTGGTTCTTAAGGAGACCCTGTCTCTGTGAAAGATTATGAACGGTGGTGTTGCCATTAGGGCCTGTAGTTCCGAAACCCTTCTTGCTGAAGTAATTGCCAACAGGAAAGCTGTCTTCCATGATAAAAATTGTAAGTCCACTGAAGCTGCTGGCTCAAAGGGAGGTAGAGTCAGTTTTTCTAGGACAAAGTTGAGGTCCCAAGCTGGCACTGGAGCCTTTCTTGGTGGCTTAATGTTCTTGATTCCCCTGAGGAATTGCCTTAACAAAGGATGTGAAAACACAGGCGGATCAGTGTTATATCTAGCTGAGATAGCTGAAGCATGTATCTTTATGGAAGAATATGAGTCCATTCTGTAGCATATCTGCCAAATATTCCAGGATGAGTGGGATATTCAATAATGATGCATCATGTCCCTTGCTGGTATTCCAAATGCTGAATCTCTTCCATTTTGCTAAGTAAACCTTTCTGATGGATGGTCTTCGAGCTTCTGTTAATATCCGCTGAACTTCCTTGGAGAGAGATAGTTTGAGGTTATTCATGGGATCTCCCAGGCTGTTAGCTGCAGTGTCTGAAGGTTTGGATGCACTGTTTTGAAGTTGTGTTGAGTCAAGAGTAGGGGCCATTGGGGAAGGGCCCACTTTTTGCTGTGACATATGCTCCGTAATAGTGGGTACCAGTGTTGTCTTGGCCAGTCTGGAGCTATTAGGATCCCCTTGGGCTTCTCTGCTTTGATCTTTAGTAATACTGTGGTCATCAGTGGCAGAGGTGGGAATGCATAGATTTTTAGAAAGTTCCAGTTGAATGAAAGAGCATCTATTTTCCAAGCTTGTGGATGGTATGTCCTTGAACAGAATTTTTGTAGATGACGGTTGAGGTGGGAGGCAAATAGGTCTACTTCTGGCCTGCCCCATGTCGAGGTGAGTTGTGTGAAGATTTTTGGATGTAACCTCCACTCGTGTGGATCTATGAAATTCCTGCTTAGGCTGTCCGCCAGCACATTGTCTTTGCCTGGAACAAACTGGGATTGCAACTGTATGTTTAGGCTCAGTGATGTTTCCCAAAGATTCATTGTCAGCCTGCAAAGGGGGTAGGAATGGGTGCCCCCTTGCTTGTTTATGTACCACATCACAGTGGTGTTGTCTGTCCGTATCAGTAGAAGTTGCTGAAGTTGTTGTCGAAAGGCCTCGATGGCATGCATTACTGCCAGCATTTCCTTTTGGTTTATATGCAGATGTGTTTCCTTTGGAGACCATTGTCCTTGTATACATCTGCCCTCCATGTGCGCCCCCCATCCAAGGTCTGAGGCGTCTGTGGTCATGGTCCGTGTTATTTGAGGTTTTTTGAATGACATACCTGTGTTTGCCTGGCTTACCGAGGCCCACCATAGGAATTCCTTTTGTAGGCATGGAATGAGCGGTATGGTTGTCTCTAGGTTGTTGCTGTGCTGAGACCATAGGCTTTTTAGGTACCATTGAAGCTTTCTCATGTGTAGTCTTGCTAATGGAACCAGGAGAATGCAGGATGCCATGTAACCCAGGGCCTGTAGGAATCCCCTTGCAGTCATCTGGGTGAGTTTTGCCAAACCTTTGAAATAATGAGCTAACTTCTCTTGCTTGTCTTCTGTCAGGTAAGCCATTTGAGAGGCTGTGTCTAGATTGGCTCCTAAGAAGGTTATTTGCTGGGATGGCTGAGGTCTTGACTTTTGGAAGTTGACTGTGTATCCCAGAGCCTGTAGCAATTGTATGACATAGTTCAAGTTTTTTGTCAAAATCAATTTGTCGTCCGCTTGTATGAGGCAGTCGTCCAGGTATGGGTAAATTTGGATCCCCTGGAGCCTGCAATGAGCAATTACTGAAGCCAGGCATTTTGTAAATACTCTGGGCGCAGTAAATAAGCCAAATGGCAATGCTGAGAATTGATAATGCTCTGGCCCTGCAAGAAATCTGAGGTATCTTCTGCAGCTGTGTCTGATAGGGACATGCAGGTATGCCTCCTTGAGGTCCAGAGTAATCAGCCAAGACCACTTGCCCAGCATGGGAAGGAGTTGCTGTAGAGTCAGCATTTTGAACTTTGGTACTATGAGAAAAGTGTTTAATGCGGACAAATCCAGTATTGGTCTCCACTGAGTTTCTTTTCTTGGAACAAGGAACAGTCTTGAGTAAAACCCCTGGCCTTGTTCTTGTTGTGGAACTCTTTCTATTGCTTTGATCAGAGCAAGCAGAGAAATTTGCTTGATAGCCTCTGCCCTCTGGTTTTGTGGTAGGTTTGGCATGCCTTGTTTTCTTGGTAAGGTATGAAAGTGGAACCTGTAACCTTGGTCTATAATGTCCAAAATCCATTTGTCCTTTGTCAATCTGTGCCAATTGTCTGAAAACAGAGATAATTTTCCGCCCAAGGGAGCTTCTATTTGCTCCTTGGTCAGCGGAAGTAGAGGAAAGTCATTGAGATTGTCCCTGTGGGGCAGGGGAGACCCCTGTGTCACTTCTTTGGTTTGCTGGTTGCCATTGTCGTTCCCTGTAAGAACCTCTGTATTGTCCTCTTCCTCGGCCACGCCTGTTTTTACCCCTTTGAAATCTTTCAGGATTAGGAAAGGACCAGTTTTTAGAAGGCCAATTCCTGCTGAATCTGGGTGGCTGAACCTGGAGGAAATCTTTGACCGTCTGAACTGATTTTGCTTTTTCCTCGATGGACTTTAACACATCTTTAGCATTAGTACCAAAAAGCTTGTTCTTTTCCAAGGGTGCATCAAGAAGTTTTGTCTTAACCTGATATGGTAGAGGTTGTTCTTTTAACCATGCATATCTACGAATGACCGCCCCTGTCATAGCTGCCCTACATGAAGCTTCCAATGCATCATATCCACACTGCAGAAAGTGATTGCTGACTTGCTGAGAATTATGTACAGCTTCCTGCAAAGACTTCCTGTCTAAAGGTTCAGGAGAGGCCAATGTTTTCTGTAAATCATCTAACAGGTAATCCTGATATTGAAACATATGAAAGAGGCAATTCAGAGCTCTCATAGATAAAGTAGTGGAGGTGTAGACCTTTTCCCCCATCTCTCTAATGACCTAGCTTCCCTGTTGGAAGGCAAGGGATTTTTGGAGGTGGATGCTGAAACCCCTTTAGGTCCCTGAGAAATAGTTTCTAAATCGACAGCATGGGCCCTAAAGAAATGGGAATGTGTTTCTGGGACCCTATAATATCTGTCTGGCTTGGCTGGGGCAGGAGGAAGAGTATCTGGGGTAACACTGGAGTCAGAGTATAGGTCATCCAAAACATCAAGCACAGGAGGTATAGCCAGGGGCCTGTGTTGGGGCTTTTTAAGGAAGGTTCGAAGGCGCTTTCTGGAATCAGAATATTCCTGGCCTTGCCACTTAAAATGTTCCCTCATGGTATGCAGAACTTCCCCAAAAGAAATATCCTCAGGAGGGGAGGCCGAGGGGACAGAATCCTCTGCATCCGAGTCCTCATAGGTCTGGAAGGGCTCTTCCTGGCCATCGGAGTGAACAGAGTCCTCAGAATCTTCATCTGAAGGGATAGGGTCAGAGGGTTCAACCCGGGGCCTCTTATCAGGGGGAGGCTGGGATCCTCTCTCAGGATGGGCCTGTGAACCTCTAATCATGGAAATTAAGTCTGCGGCCATAGTCATGATTTGTGTTTCAGAAGTAGGCTGAGGTAAGGCCTTAACAGTAAGGTGCTTGGTCTTGCTGGCTGCCTTAGCACGTGTGTAGGCCTTAATAGACATGGCCATAGGAGGGAGGCCTAGCAGCTCCACGTGCAGGAGTGACCTTATCTACAGCAATGGTCTCGGGCATTTCCTCGGTTTCAGTATCCGGAGGAAAATCTATAACTGGCGTCGGTGTGGCCTCCGGTATCGGAGGTGTCGGTAAAGCGGTGTCTTCGGTTCAGAGCGGTGGAATAACAGTCTCAGGGGGAACCGGAGCACTCGCAGTAGGTTTTGGCGTGGAGTCGGTGGAAGACGCGGGCCGAGGATGTCGGTCCCGGTCTTTTCGTTTCTTAGGAGTCTGCGATGTCGGAAGTTCCGACGGCATTGTATAAGCAAATTTATCGCCGAAAAAGTCTTCAGCGAACTCCGCCCGCACCTAAGAGTGCACTTATTGAAGCGAGCACAGGCGACACAGGCCGAGACGTCGTGGTCTGGGCAAAGGCAAGGAAGACAGTAAAAGTGGAAATCCTTATGAGGTACTTGTTTACCACAAGAAAGACAATTGTTAACTTTTTCAGTAATTTCTGACATCGGCTGAGGCAAGAAAGGTCCCCAACGGGGTACTTAGCTTTTTTGATGACTTTGGATTCGAAGAATACAGGAGCTGACCGACCGGCACTTGCGAACTGCTTCTGCTTCGGGCACCGCGCTGCAAGAAAGACTGAAGAAAATGGCGTCGGCTGATGCTTATGTACTCCAGCCGCTCTGACGTCGGAGAGAAATGCGACATCAGCCGACATCGGACCCAGACTTTGGAATCCGGCCGACCGAGGGCTGCCTGAGGCAGGACAACCCATATGTTATGACTGCAGTTGCATTCTTGAAGGACATCCAGGACTGCAACACTGAATACACTCAAACATCTCCATTTATGGCAAGTTTACACAACTGTACTATGTTTCTTCATGTTTCACTGTTGTAGTCATCACCTGTGGGTGGATTCCCAAAGCTGAGGATGGGTTGGTAGGATAAGTGATAGACCTAGGCCTGGGTTAGAATGCCTTGCAGAACTGCATTGGCAAACCCTGCCCTAGCTTTAGAGAAAAAGAGGAAGATGGTAATGCTTAGTAAAGGTATGGACAGAAGTCCAGGTGGCAGCTTCCAAGATATCCTTGGTGGGGACTCCTCTCAGAAATGCTGTGGAAGTGGAGGCTGCCCGAGTGGAATGGGTGCGAATAGACTTAGGGGGGGTTTCCCATGAAATCTGTAGCAGAAATGGGTGCAGTGTGATATCCATTTGGAGATGGTTTGCTTGGAAAGGGGTTACCCCTCTGCACCTGTGGCAAAGCTGACCAGCAGTTGGTCTGTTTTCCTGAAGGCTTTAGTGCAGTCTAGGTACTATCCGAGCTGTCTGTGCACGTCTAGTGAGTGCAGAATTCTTTCCCCCTTGTTTTGAGGGTTAGGGAAGAACGTGGGAAGATGTATGGCCTGGTTGAGAGTTGCATTAGATACCACCTTGGGAATTAAGGAGGGGTTAGTCCTAAGGGAGACCCTTGTCTGCATGGAAAATGATGACGCACTCAATGGCCATCAATGTCTGAAGTTCTGAAACCCTTCTGGCTAAGGTGATAGCTAGCATGAAAGCAGTCTTCCGGAAGAGGTATTTTAGTTCTGCTGAAGCAGCAGATTTGAAGAGTGGTAAGGTTAGTTTTTCCAAAACATAATTCGGCTTCCAGACTCGCATGGGTGGCCTTCTGGGAGGTCTGACATTCAAAGCCCCTCTGAGGAACTGTTTAATCAAAGGATGTGAGAACTGGGGTGGATCTGTACTGAAAAGAGCTGAAATGGCTGAGGCATCGATTTTTATAGAAGAGAAGGAGAGGCCACCATTTAGTAACTCCGCTAGATAGTCCAGGATAAGAGGGATGAAGGGATGTAAAGGACTGCCTGCTCTGGACTGGCTACAGGAGCAGAATCCTTTCCATTTTCCTGCGTAAGATTTTCTGGTGCTGGGCCTTTTGGCCTCTCTGATAATGTCTAGGACCTGCTTGCTTAACAGAGGCCCCTTGTCTGCTTTTAGGGTAGAAGCCATGCTGTCAGCTTGAGCGTCTACAAGTCCGGGTGCAGCACTGCCCCCCCCCCCGCTGAGACAAGAGGAAGCTGCCAGGGAGGCCATGATGTCAGGCTGTGCAGTAAAGGGTACCAATGCTGCCTGGGCCAATCTGGAGCAATGAGGGTGGCCTTTGGCCTCACCTCCCTTATCTTGATCAGTACCTTGGGAATAAGGGGCAGAGGAGGGAATGCGTACACAGGGGAAGGTCAAGGCATCCACCTTCCACGCTAGGCAGTGATACTCCGTGGTGCAGAATATTTCCAACTGGTGGATGAGGTGCGAAGCAAAGAGATCCACCTCCAGAGTTCTCCCACTCCTGAGTGACTTGGAAAAAGATTTTCCTGTGGAGCTGCCATTCGTCGGGCTCCAGCAAGTTTCTGCTCAAGTGGTCTGCCAGGGAGTTGTTGATTCCTGTTAGGTATTGTGCTATTATGTGCAATCCCATGGAGGAGACTGTCAGCCAGAGGTTCATGGCTAGCCTGCACAGAGAATAAGATTGGGGCCCTCCCTGTTTATTGATGTACCACATTACAGTGGTGTTGTCTGTTTTGATAAGGACCACCCCTGGCCTGAGATGGGATTTGAAGGATATCAGAGCCTTTTGTACCGCCATAATTTCCTTCTGGTTGATGTGTAAGGGCCTTGGGTGCACCGTTCCTGCTAGGTGTGTGCCCCAAGCAATGTCTGAGGTGTCGGTGGTGATGGTTTGGCCGGTGGGGCAGAGGATGGAGGGGAGACCCTTGTTCTTGGCACAAGCCCTTGCCCACCAGAGAAAGTCGGACTTTATACAGGGGATCAGAGGGAGAGAGTTCTCAGAGGCTGAGAGTGCTGACACCAAAGGTTCATTAGATACTACTGAAGTTTCCTCATGTGAAGCCTGGCTAGGGGAATAAGAAGGCTACAAGATGGCATGTATTCCAAGGCTTGGAGGAACTTCCTCGCTGCGAGGTGGCTTCTGGAAGCTGGCTGGGTAAAGAAGAGTGGCAGGAAGCTCTGCTTTTCTGGTGACAGAAAGGTCATCTGGGATGCTGTGTCCAGCAGTGCCTCCCAGGAAAATGATCCTCCTAGAAGGAGTCTGCTTTGATTTCTTTTCGTTGATGGTGAACCCGAAGGAGGTAAGGATGGTTTTGACAAAGAGGAGGTCCTGGAGCAGCTTTTCTGTGCACTCTGCCTGAATGAGGCAGTCGTCCAGATAAGGGTAAATTCTGAACATTTCTCTGTCTGCAAAATGCTATGGCTAGGGCTAAGCATTTGGTGAATACCCTGGGAGCAGTAGATAAACCAAAGGATAGTGCAGAGAACTGAAAGTTTTGTGAACCTGCTCTGAAGTGAAGAAATTTTCTGCAGGATTCCCTTATGGGAATGTGGAGGTAGGTATCCTTTTAGGTCTAGGGTCACTAACCAAGTATTTTTTGTCGGCATAGACAGCAGCTGCTGCAAAGTTAGCATTTTGAATTTGGGGACCATCAGAGAGGTGTTCAGAATGGAAAGATCCAGGATGGGGCGCCAAGTGCCCTTTTTTCTGGGAACAAGGAAAAGTCTGGAATAAAAACCTTTACCTGTTTGGTCTGCGAGAACAGGTTCTACTGCACCCTGGGATATGTGAGTTTGGACTGGTTATAATGCCTCTGCCCACTGATTTGGAGGTAAGTCTGGGTACACTCATGGATTTGGGAGTTCGTTGAAAGAGAATT
Source organism: Protopterus annectens (assembly GCF_019279795.1). NCBI lineage: Eukaryota > Metazoa > Chordata > Ceratodontiformes > Protopteridae > Protopterus > Protopterus annectens. The sequence continues at coordinate 1,014,395,397 of NC_056732.1, read as the reverse complement.
TGTATCCCTGAAAAATTATCTTTAAGGCCCACTGGTCTTTGGATACAAAAAGCCACTTTTTTTGCAGAGGGTGAGCCTTCCTCCTAGCTTTTGGTGAGTGAAAGGAGAGCAGAGGGTGGAGAGGGAGTAAATGAGAGGTTTTGCCATAGAAAGATGGCTTAGAACTCCATGCAGTAGAGGCGGAGGAGGTCCACTGTTTGGTTCTCTGCTGTCCCTGGGTAAAGTCCTGGGTGGTCTGTCCCTGCAGGGCTTACCTTGCCCCTGTCTACTAGGTGCAGGAAAGGACTAGTGTTTATAGGGTAAAATTCCTGCTGAACCTGGGAGGATGGACCTGAAAAAAATCTTTTACTGTTTGCATAGATTTTGCTTTGTCTTCCATCTTTTTAAGCACCACTTCTGCTTTAATTCCAAATAAGCAGTCCTTATCCAAGAGTGCATCATGTCAAGTCTAAATTAATTGATCAGGGAGAGGTTGCTCCTTCAACCATGCATGCCTCCTAATAACAGATCCTCACACTGCTGCCCTGCTTGAGGGTTCTAGTGCGTCATATCCACAGGGCAGTGAGTGTTTGGCCACTTGACAAGTAGAGTGCAGGATATACACTAACTTTTGAATTGGCACAGTCAGGAAAAGAAGAAATCTTTTGTTTTAATAGTTCCAAAGTGTGTTGTTGATATTTTAACATATGGAACTGACAGTTGACAGCTCTGATAGCTATGGTTACAGAGGTGTATACTTTTTTACCCCATCTGTCCAGAGCTCTCGATTCCTTGTCAGAAGGGATAGGATTCTTTGCAGAACTAACTTTAGCTCCTTTTGGTCCCTGAGTAATGACCTCCGGGTCTGCAGCATGATTTCTGTACAGGAATTGAGAGAATCCGGTACTCTGTAGTACCTGTCAGGTTTAGTGGGAGCAGGTGGGAGGGGATCAGGGGCTATGCTGGATTCATGGAAAATATCATCCGCCACTTCAAAAATAGGGGGGGGGGGTGGCCAGAGGTCTGTGGTGGGGCAGATCTAGAAACTCTTAGTCTTTTCTTAGACTGAGGGAAGTCCTGAGATTCTCTGTGGAAATGTTTCCTGAGGGTGGGAAGCGTTTCACCAAAGGAAAGGTCTTTGGGGGGGGGGTGCAGAAGGAATGGAATGGAAGTAAGAGGTTGCTGTTCCTCTTCAAAAACTGAATAATCAGATTCCTCAGGATTCTTTTCTGACAGTATTTCAGGAGAAGGGTGTCTTTTCCTTTTAGAAGATGTGGCCTGACTACCCCTGATTAGGGAGATAAGGTCCTCAACCATCTTAAGCATTTATGCTTGGGGTGGTGGGGCATGAGTAAGATGGAGACTAGAGGTATACTTTCTAGGAGTGGCCTGGCTTCTAGGCCTAAGAGTATACATCGGTCTGAGAGAAGCAGTAGTCGGATGCGAGGACGTCAGGTTTTGTCAGGGATCAGTAGTGCGAGAGGACTTCTCGAAAGCCGGTGCCTGTGTCGCAGCTCCAGACCCAACCGATGTAGAAACGACCAAAGGCTCGGAAGATGAAGAAGATATCTGCGGCATACCGGACTCTGAAAAAGTCTTGGTAGAGACCTGCATACATACCACATCAGGCATCAGGGGCTGCGAAAGCGCCTCACTGAATTCCAGAGAATTGACTATCTGTTTACCGGTAGCGTCGTTGTAAGGCTTAGCTTTGTGTGGTCTGTCTCTATCTTTATCCCTATGTTTTTTGGAATGTCTACAGATTGCTAGCTGATGGATGCCATTTTGGAATGTGAAGACGGAAGACGAAAATATCTATCTACAATAAGAGCTCTACTATGAATGGTTATCACACTGATGATGACACAGACCCGGCAATGGGGGACATAGTGGTCTGGGCCTAAACAAGTGATGCAGTAAGAATGGAAGTCTCCGTGTGGGATCTGCTTTCCACAGGAGAGACAATTGTTAACTTTTTCAGACATCGGTTAGTGCAAGAAAAAAAGTATCCCCAATGGGGTACTTAGATTTAGATGTTTTCAGCAGGAAATGCAAACTCCGGTAGCGACCGACTGGCACACTTGCAAACTGCTTCTGCTACAGGCTCCACAGCAAGAAAGACTGATGTAATGGCATCGGCTACCTTGCTTTATAGCACTGACGACCTGATGTCAGTCACAAGTGACAGTGGCCGGCGCACAAAAACACTGACTCTGGTATTTGGGCCGGCCGAGTGCTACCACAGTAGGGATAACCCCACAGGTGATGACTGCAACAGTGAAACGCAAAGAACATTTAAGCAGATTTCCTGATAGGCAACTTAGATTCTACATGGACAAGACTAAGGCTATGTACATCCAAAGTATACAAGATCCTTTCACTAGATGAATGAAGAGAAGGTAAGAAGGTGGGCAATTGAATAGATTGAATAAGAGAAGCTCATTCACCACCTTAGGCATAAAGGAAGGATTGGTACATAAGGAAACCCGGTCCTTGTGAAAAACCAAGAAAGGTTGGGAAGCCATCAAAGCCTGAATTTCTGAAACCCTCCTAGCAGATGTCAGGGCTAACAGAAGTACTGTCTTCTATGTACAGAACTTTAAAGAAGCGGAGGCTGCAGGCTCAAAGGAGCCACAGTAAGCTTCTCCAAGACAAGAGTTCAAATCCCAAGGAGGAGGAACTCTTTTCCTGGGAGGTTTAATATGTAGGATGCCTTTAAGAAAAAGTTTTACTTCCAACCTGGATGCTAAAGGTGGAGATAATGGCAGACATGCAGAAACAGCAGACAAGTTAACTTTTACCGAGGAGCATGACAAGCCACTGTTAACTAACAGAAGAAAGAACGAACTACTGGAATACCCACTGAAAACGGACCTGATTTCTGGAAAGGCACCAGATGGAAAACCGCTTCCACTTGATTTTCTAGTATCTTTTTTTTCTGGCCTCCTGCAAAACCCTAAGCATGTTCTGTGAAAAAAAGGTGCCTGAAAGGAAATCAAAAGCTGATCACCCACGGGGTCAACTGTAGGATTGACAGATGTGGATGAAACAGAGATCCCTTGTCTTGTGTGAGCTGGTGTCAGGTAACTTGTGATGACTGATCTTGGCTAAATGCAGAACAGTGAACAAATGCTGTCTTGGCCAAGAGGGAGCCACCAGCAAGATTTTTGGTTTGTGCTGTTGAATCTTCAGCAGAACTTTCTGAAAGAGAGGGAAGGGGGAAATGCATAAAGAAATATCCACTTCCATTAGAAAGATACAGTGTCCACCTTCCAAGCCAGAGGATGTGGGAGTCTGGCACAAAACTGAGAAAGTTGTCTGTTCAGAGGGGAGGCAAACAGATCCAGAAGAGGAGTACCTCACCAGTGGACCAAGTCCAGAAACACATCCCTGTGAAGCATCCATTCCTGGGATTGAGTCATGGACCGGTTTACTGTGTTTGCCATAATGTTTTGAGCTGATAGGATGTAAACAGAGTCACTTTGTACTCAATTGCCAATTCCCATGCCCAACCTGCAAAAAACGGTAAGAGCCCCCCCCCCCCCCCACACACACACACACAGAGAACAGTGGCGTTGTGTTGTCTGCAAATATTTTCAGAGGGCTTGGTTGAAAGAGAGGATGGAAGCCCTGTAAAGCCAGAATCAACCCCTCATTTCCTTGATATTGATATGGTCTCTCCTTTGAGAAGATCAAAGTCCCTGCACCTTCTTGGAAGCAAATGCTGATCCCCACCCTGTGTCTGATGATGAGATGCCTGGGGCAAAAGAACAGGAAGGCCCGGATTCAGAGTTAGCTGCTGAATCCACCAAAGAAGCTCTGTTTGTAGGCAGGGGAAGACAGAAATCACAAACTCCAGAGGGTGAGCATGCTGAGTCCAAATTGACTTTAGAAACCACTGAAATTTCCTCATGTGGAGTTTTGCAAAGGGCAACATGGGAATTGTGGAATCCATGAACCCAAGACATCTTAAAAACTCCTTGGCTGTCATGGAAGGAAGAGACAGAAAGTTTTCCAGAAAGGCAATGAGGGACTGAACCTTGTCGGAAGGAAGAAAACCCATCATAATGTCTATCCTGAACCTGCACCCTAGAAAGATGTGATCCTGAGATGGGGTCAGAATGGATTCTTTGAAATTTATAGTGAACCGTAAACTTTAAAGGTGATGAATAGCCACCTGCAGGTTTAGAGACAACTGTTCTGACTGGGGAGCCAGGAAAAGGAGATTGTCCAGGTATGGGTATACCTGGGTACCCTGGACTCTCAGAAATGCAACCACAGGGGCCAAGCACTTTGTGAATACCCATGGTGTGGTGGAAAGACCAAACGGCAAGGCAGAGAACTGGAAAGTACAGTTGTGTACACTTCCCATAAATGTACATGTTCGAATGTATTCACTGTTGCAGTCATTACATTTGGGTAATCCTGCTGGCAGGTTGCCCTCAGTCGGCCTGAATACCAAAGTCCTGGGTCCTGCGTCGGCTGCTGTCGCCCCTTCCCTGACGTCAGGTTGTCAGGGGTATAAAAGCAGCAGCCAACGCCATTTTCTTTAGTTTTTCTTGCCGCAGATGTCAGGTGTCCTCTAAAAGGGTTGCCAAAATTTATGTCTATATAATTAAATGCACCAATATAAACTTTACCTTCATCTATAAGCAAATGCACCACATAGGTTGTATAAATCAGAGAAGGAAAAATAGTTTCCATCAGAAGAAAAAAAAATGTGGGTGGTGGCGGGTGGGTAACCTGGACTGCAACAATGAATACACTCGATCATCTACATTTATGGTAAGTGTACACAACTGTACTATGTTCTTTGTGTTTCACTGCTGCAGCTATTACATTTGGGTAGAGTCCCAAAGCTATGGTTGGGAGGCTGGAGCTAAACAGCATTAGCAGCGGCTATGAGGCCCTGCAGAACTGCAGTGGCAAAGCCTGCCCTGGATTTAGAGTAGAGAGCCAGATGATAGTGCTTTGTAAAGGTGTGCACTGAATTCCAAGTAGCAGCCTCTAAAATGTCCTTGGTAGGTACTCCCCTTGAGAAAGGCTGAAGTGGCTGCAGCTCTGGTTGAATGTGGCCTAATGCCCTTAGGCACTGGCTTGCCATGGTGTAAATAGCAGAAACGGATGCAGTGGCCTATCCACTTTGAAATAGTCTGCTTTGAGATAGCCTTTCCTTGTGATGCTGCAGCATATGCCACTAGTAATTGCTCCTTCTGAAAACTTTAGTTCTGTCCAAGTAGAATCTAAGCTGTCTGTGTATATCCAAAGAATGCAGAATTCTTCCCCCCTTGTTCTGTGGGTTTGGATAAAAAGTAACAGGTAAATAGTTTGGTTAAGGGCCACACTGGACACCACCTTAGGCATAAATGTTGAGCTTGTCCTCAGAGAGACCCTGTCTGGATAAAAAATGATAAAAGGTTCCACAGCCATGAGTGCCTGTAGCTCTGAAACTCGTATTGCAGAAGTTATTGCTAGGAGCAGAGCTGTTTTCCAAGATAAAAACTTTATATCAGCAGTAGCAGCTGGCTCAAAAGGAGGCAGGGTGAGTTTTTCCAAGACAAAGTAAGTCTCATGCAGGCATTGGTGATCTCCTCAGAGGCCTTACATTTTTGGCTCCTCTGAGGTACTGCTTTAATAAGGGATGAGAAAAGATTGGTGGCTCTGCATTGTAATGAGCCAAAATGGCAGAGGCATGAATTTTAATAGATGAAAAAGATAGGCCTTTGTCCAGCATCTCAGTTAAGTATTGCACAATCTGAGGAATATTTGGCACAGCTGTATCAGTTCCTTGTGGCTGGTTCCAATCACAGAATCTCTTCCATTTTCCAGCATAAGATTTTCTAGTACTAGGCCTTCTGGCTTCCAAAATGACATCCATCACAGCTTTACTGACAGGTGCGTTTTGTATGACTACATTATCCGCCATGCTGCCAGGTTGAAAGTCCTGAGTTGGCTGTGCAGGATCTGATTGTTTTGCTGGGACAATAGGTGAGGAATTTGAGGTAAGGTCCAAGCTGGGCATTGAGACAAGTTCCTTAGTATTGGATACCAGTACTGGTGGGGCCAGTCTGGGGCAATCAATATCATCTTTAGCTTCTCCTGTGTGATCTTTGGGAGTATCTTGGGGAGGAGAGGCAGAGGGGGAAAGGCATATACTGATATGTTTTTCCAGCTGGAAGACAGAGCGTCCACTTTCCATGCTTGTCTGTGATAAATACTTGTGCATAATCTTTTTAGTTGGTAGTTGTGAGGGGAGGCAAACAGATCTATGTCCGGGTATCCCCATTTCCTTGTTATCATTTTGAAGACTTGTGGATCCAGCTGCCACTCATGGGGATCCATGAGGTTTCTGCTTAGTTCATCTGCCAGAGTATTTTTCTGTCCTGGCAGGAATTGTGCCTGCAGATGTACTTGGTTAAGTCAATGCTGTGTCCCACAAAGTCATGGCTAGTCTGCAAAGGGGGTAAGAATGTGTGCCCCCTTGCTTGTTTATTTACCACATGACCGTGGGGTCGTCTGTCTTTATCAGTAGTTGTCCTGGATGGAGTAGGTCCTTGAAGGCTGTCGGGGCATTTTGAACAGCTAGCATCTCTTTTTGACTGATATGTAGATGCATTTGGTTTGAGGTCCATGTGCCCTGAATGCATCTTCCTGCCATGTGGGCCCCCCCAGGCATAATCTGATGCATCCGTTGTTAGTCTCTGCCTGGCTGGGGGGAATGTGAATGGCTGTCCCTTGTTTTTGTGACAAGCCTTTGCCCACCATCGAAACTCCTGTTGCAAGCAGGGAATGAGAGTAATCATAGTTTCCAGGCTGTGGCAATGTTGAGTCCAAACACTTTTTAGGTACCATTGAAGTTTCCTCATATGCAGTCTTGCATATGGAATTAGTAGGATGCAGGATGCCATGAAGCTCAAAGCCTGCAGAATTTTTCTTGCAGATAACTGAGCCTTTGTTGCCAACATTTTGAAATAGGTAGTCAGTTGCCTTTGTTTGTCTGGTGTGAGATAAGCCATCTGGGCAGTTGTATTTAAGCTTGCACCGAGGAATATTATCTCGAGAGGGTACTAGTTTTGATTTCTTTTCATTGACTGTGTAACCTAGGCATGTTAGAAGTCTTTTCACAAACGCCAGATGCTGTAGAAGAATGTCCTTGTTCTCTGCTTGAATTAGACAGTCATCCAAGTAAGGCTATATTTGTATTCCTCTTTGTCTGCAGAATGCAATTACTGGTGCCAGGCACTTTGTAAAGACCCTGGGTGCAGTAGATAAGCCAAAGGGCAGCGCAGAGAATTGGTAATGCATTGAGCCAGCCTTGAATCTGAGGTATCTTCTGCATATTTGTCTGATTGGGACACGCAGATATGCCTCTTTTAGGTCTAAGTCACGAGTCAAGCGTTCTTGCCCAGCATGGGCAGATGCTGCTGCAAATTCAACATCTTGAATTTTGGTATATCCAGGAATGTGTTCAGAGTAGATAGGTCCAGTACTGGCCTCCAGGCCTTGTCCTTTCTAGGTACCAAGAACGGTCTTGAGTAAAATCCTTGTCCCTGCTCTTGCTCTGGTACTTGTTGAATGGCCCCCATGTCCATGAGGGATGAGACTTGTTTTTGTGCCTCTACCCATTGATTTTTTTGGAAGATCTGGCCAACCATTTGTGTTTGGCGGGGTATGGAAATGGAACTTGTAGCCTTGTGACACGATATTCAGAACCCACTTGTCCTGGGTTATGTGCCAATTTTGAGAAAAAAGTGCTAATTTACCCCCTAAGGGTGCTGTCAGGAGATAAGTGCTTGGTGCAGGCAGGGGGAAGTCATTGGGACTGTTTCCTGTATGGTTGTGATTTGTCTTCTCCAGATTTGGAGGTAGAAGCACCCCATTGCTTTGACCTGTAGGAACCATGCACCTGGGATCTACCCCTTTGAGGTCTGTCTGACACAGGAAAGGACCAATTATTTGTTGGCCAGTGTCTACTAAACCTAGGTGGCTGTACTTGTAAATAATCTTTGGCCGTTTGCATGGATTTAGCTTTATCCTCCATTTTCTTTAACACCTCTTCTGCCTTAACACCAAACAAAGTAGCATACTGTAAAGGTGCATCTAATACTTCAACTTTGACATGATCAGGCAGATTTTGTTCCTTTAACCAAGCATGCCTCCTAATTACAGAGCCCGTAACTGCGGCCCTGCAGGAGGCCTCCAAAGAATCAAAACCACATGGCAAAGTATGCTTTCCAACTTGTTCAGCTGCATGCAATAAATCCTGCATTTCCTTGTTTTCTGCACATTCAGAGTTTAACAACATTTTTTGTTTAAGCAATGCCATGACATGTTGCTGATATTTGAGCATATGAAACTGACAGTTTTAAGGCCCTTATAGCCAAGGTAGCAGATGTGTAAACCTTTTCCCCCATCTATCCAGTGCCCTAGAATCTCTGTCAGAGGGGGTAGGGTTTTTTGCAGCGGAAGCCTTAACTCCTGTGGGACCTTGAGAAATACTTTCTGGGTCTGCAGCAGGGTTTTTAAAAAGGAATTTATGAGAGTCAGGAACCCTGCAATATCTGTCAGGCTTAACAGGAGCTGGGGGTAAGGAGTCAAGGGTAAGACTAGACTGCGAAAACACATCATCTACAATGTCTAAGACAAGTGGAATGGCTAGTGGCCTGTGTTGAGGTAATAAAAGGAAATCCCTGAGCCTCTTTTTAGATTCAGAAAAATCTTGGCTCTCCCAGTGGAAATGCTCCCTCATGGTATGCAAAGTTTCCCCAAAAGAATAGTCCTCTGGAGGAGAAGCTGAAGGAATAGATTCTTCACCATCAGAATCCTCATAGGGGGGGAAGAGAATATTCCTGATCAGAAGAGGAATCAGAAGAAATGGAAACCTGATCTATAGATTTATAGTCAATCTCTTGCCTAGGCCTCTTACCAGGAGGGGGATGGGAACCCCTGATCAAGGTAATCAAGTCTTCGGCCAATTTGAGCATCTGTTTTTTGGGCATAGAGGCCTGACCATGTGGCTCTTGAGTTTGTTTCTTTGCTTTAGAAGGTGCTTTAGTCTTTGCCTTTAAAGCTGAAGTCGGTTTAATATAAAGATGTTTAAGTCTGAATACACCCTCAGAAGCCGGTGTCTGCTCAGCGGCTCTGGACCCATCTGAAGGAATAGTATCCGAAGCTCCAATACCTTGAGTTTCCAGCGGCATGGCCTACTCCACATGGGAGTCAGTAGCAGACTGCGACTCTGAAGTAGCGGGCGTCAGGGGCTGCGAAAGCGCCTCACTGAGAACCGGCGACTGGCTTAAGAGAAGCTTTGTCTTCGGTTTTGGGCCTCGATTGTCTCTCTCTCCTTTTCTTTGCGTTTTTTGTGAACTCCGGTAGTCGGATGGCTATCAGACGACATTTCTGGATAATTAAACCGGTGTCCAAAATAGTTTAAAGCAAAATCATACTGACGCTTAATAATGTGTTGGTTAAATCTAGCACAAAACCGACAATTAGAAACGTTGTGATCAGGGCCTAAGAAAGGAATACAGTAAGAATGAAAATCCTTATGAGGTATTTGCTTTCCACAAGAAATACAATTATTTACTTTTTCTAACATAGGTCTGGAGCAGGAAAAAAGTTTCCCCAACGGGGTACTTAGCTTTATTGAAGACTTAGGATCTGAAACTCGAACACGAAAATCTCAGGAGTCAGCCGATCGGCACTTGCAAACTGCTTCTGCTTCGGGCACCGCGCGGCAAGACAGACAAAGAAAATGGCGTTGGTTGCTTCTTTTACCCCTGACAACCTGACGTCAGGGAAGGGGTGACAGCAGCCGACGCAGGACCCAGGACTTTGGAATTCAAGCCAACTGAGGGCAACCTGCCAGCAGGATTACCCAAATGTAATGACTGCAACAGTGAAACATGAAGAAAGTACAGTTTTGTACCTACCATAAATGTAGATGTCCGATAGATATGCATCTGCAGTCATAACATATGGGTTGTCCTGCCTCAGGCAGCCCTTCGGTCGGCCGGATTCCAAAGTCTGGGTCTGGCCTCGGCTGATGTCGCACCTTCCCCGACATCAGAGCGTCTGGGGTATAAAAGCATCAGCCGACGCCATTTTCCTCAGTTTTTCTTGCCCCAGATGCCAGGTGCCCTCTAGGAAGGCTAAATTTGGATAAATGCAATAGAATTCCAAACATTTGCAAAATTATATATATATATATATATATATATATACATACATACATACATACATGTATATACAAACAAATACACCATAACAGATTTCCCCCAGCTAGCTAAAAGAGGGGTAAACACCCTAGGAATACCACAGAGGGGTAGGAGGGAGGGTAAACCTGACTGCAGATGCATACCTATCGGACATCTACATTTATGGTAGGTACAAAACTGTACTATGTTCTTCAAGGATGCATCTGCAGTCATAACATATGGGTAAGAATACCATAGCCAATTTGGGGGAGGAGGTACTAAGAAAAAGATGGTGTAGTTAAGATCCCCTGCAGGACTGCAGTAGCAAAGCCTACTCTGGCTCTGGAGTATAAAGGTAGATTGTAATGTTTGGTAAATGTATGCACGGAGCTCCAAGTAGCAGCTTCTAAAATGTCCTTGGTAGCCACCCCTCGTAGGAAGGCTGTAGTGGTGGCCGTGGCCCTTGTGGAATGAGGCCTGATGTTTGCAGGAACTGACTTTCCATGAAAGGGGTAACAAAATCGAATGCAATTTCCTATCCATTTTGAAATTGTCTGTTTGGAAATTGCTTTTCCTTGCACCCCAGCAGCATATGCTACAAATAGTTGGTCAGTTTTTCTGCTACTTTTAGTTCTGTCCAAGTAGTAGCGTAGTTGTCTGTGTATATCCAGGGTGTGCAGAAGTTTTTCCCCTCTAGTCTGTGGATTTGGGAAGAATGTAGGCAAGTGAATAGCTTGGTTCAAGGATACCCTAGATACCACCTTTGGCATAAAAGTAGGATTAGTTCTTAGTGTAACTCTGTCCTGATGGAAGATAAGAAATGGTTGTACTGCCATTAATGCTTGTAACTCAGATACTCTTCTTGCTGAAGTTATTGCCAGGAGGAATGCAGTTTTCCAAGACAGAAACTGAAGATCCGCTGTTGCTGCTGGTTCAAAGGGAGGAAGTGTTAGTTTCTCCAAGACAAAGTTGAGATCCCAAGCAGGTAAAGGGGGTTTTCTTGGAGGTTTGATATTTTTGATCCCTCTCAGAAATTGCTTGAGGAGAGGGTGTGAGAAGATAGGTGGATCCACATTGTATTCTGTTGAAATTGCTGAGGCATGAATCTTAATGGAAGAATAGGAAAGGCCATTGTGGAACAGTTCTGCTAAGTATTCCAGAATATGTGTCATGCTTGTCACTGTCACATATAAGCCTTTTGATGTGTTCCAAATGAAAAATCTTTTCCATTTAGTTGAGTATGTCTTCCTTGTGGAAGGCCGGCGAGCTTCCATGATAATGTCCTTCACTCTCTGTGATAAAACATTTTGTTTTGGATTTAAGGGATTTTCCAGGCAGTTAGCTGCAATGTTTTTAAGTTGGGATGCATGATCTTGAAATTGTTCTGCGTCAGAAGAAGAGGCCATAGGGGGAGAGGCCATGGTTTTGCCTGTGACATGCTCCTCAATAGTGGATACCAGTGTTGCCTTGGCCAGTCTGGAGCTATCAGAATCACTCTTGGCTGTTCCTCCCTGATCTTCAGTAGAACCTTGTACATTAAAGGGAGAGGTGGGGAAGGCATATACTTTTAGAGCCTTCCAGCTGAAAGAGAGAGAGAGAGTCCACCCTCCATGCTTGTGGGCGGTATGTCCTTGAGCAGAATGTCCTCAGTTGATGGTTGAGGGGGGAGGCGAACAGATCTATCTCTGGCGTTCCCCATGCCTTTGTTATGAGTTGGAAGATGTCTGGGTGCAGCATCCATTCGTGTGCATCCATGGTAGTTCTGCTTAAGCTGTCTGCCAGTGTATTTTCCTTTCCTGGCACGAACTGAGACTGCAGTTAGATATTGAGTTTCAGGCATAGCTCCCATAGATTCATAGCCAGCCAGCATAGAGGGTAGGAGTGTGTGCCTCCCTGCTTGTTTATGTACCACATGACCGTGGTGTTGTCTGTCCTTATTAACAGGTGGCCTTGATGGAGGAAGGGTTTGAAAGCCTCGATTGCATGCATCACTGCCAGCATTTCCTTTTGGTTTATGTGCATGTGTAGCTGTCCTTGAGACCATAGGCCTTGGATACATTTGCCCTCCATGTGTGCTCCCCATCCTCGGTCTGAAGCGTCCGTGGTGATGGTTTGTTTTGTTTTTGGTTTGTTGAAAAGCAACCCTCTGTTGGACTGGCAGGCCTGAGCCCACCACAGGAATTCCTTTTGAAGGCAAGGAATGATTGGTATCAAAGTTTCCAAACTGTGACTGTGTTGAGACCATACACTCCTTAGATACCATTGTAATTTTCTCATATGCAGCCTGGTCTGTGGTATCAGAATTATGCAGGATGCCATGTAACCCAGGGCCTGCAGGATTTTCCTTGCAGTAAGCTGATCTTGTCTTGTCAGATTCATGAAGTAATCCGGAAGTTGTTTTTGTTTTTCTTCTGTGAGAAAGGCCATTTGGGTGGTTGTGTCCAGATCCGCACCCAGAAAGGTTATCCTTTGGGATGGAACCAGTCTTGATTTTTGGATGTTGACTGTGTATCCCAATGCCTGTAGTAGGTGGATGGCATAGGCCAAGTCTTTTATCAAATTTACCTTGTTGTCCGCTTGTATAAGGCAGTCGCCCAGATAAGGGTAGATTTGAATCCCCTGAAGTCTGCAGTGTGCAATTACTGATGCCAGGCATTTCGTGAACACTCTGGACGCAGTAGATAAGCCAAAGGGCAATGCTGAGAATTGATAATGCTCTGATCCTGCAAGAAATCTGAAGGTGTCTTCTGCAGTTTGGTCGAATAGGGACGTGTAGGTATGCCTCCTTGAGATCTAGAGTCACCAGCCAATACTCCTTGCCCAACATGGGAAGAAGTTGCTGTAGGGTCAGCATCTTGAATTTTGGCACAATGAGGTAAGTATTCAGTGCGGACAGGTCGAGAATAGGCCTCCATTGATTTTCTTTTCTTGGTACAAGGAATAGTCTGGAGTAAAATCCTTGGCCTTGCTCTGAAAGTAGTACCTTTTCTATAGCTTTCATTTGAAGCAAGTTGTTGATCTGCTTTAAAGCCTCTGCCCTCTGATTTGGTGGTAGGTTTGGCATTCCGTTTCTTTTTGGCAAAGTGTGGAAGTGGAACCTGTATCCTTTGTCTATTATTTGCAGTGTCCATGTGTCCCTTGTAATATAATGCCAATTTTTTGAGAATAAAGCAAGCTTTCCGCCCAAGGGTGCTTTCAGTAGAGCCCTGGTGGGCGGAATCAGAGTAAAGTCATTGAGCCTGTCCTGGTGTAGTAGTAGTTGCTGCTGCTGTCGCACTACCTCTCTGGTTGGCAGGCTGCCACTGACGGCCTCTGTAAGAGCCCCTAGATTGGCCTCTGCCTCTGGGGCGTCTGTTCCTGCCTCTCTGGGCTCTGTCTGAGTCTGGAAAGGACCAATTCTTAGTAGGCCAGTTTCTGCTGAATCTCAGTGGTTGTACTTGTAGGAAATCCTTAACTGTTTGCACAGATTTTGCCTTTTCTTCATACTTTTTTAAGACCTCCTGAGCAGAGGAGCCAAATAAATTTTGTTTCTCCATTGGAGCATCCAGGAGTTTAGCTTTAACATGGTCTGGCAAAGATTGTTCCTTCAGCCAGGCATGCCTACGAATAACTACCCCAGTCATAGCTGACCTAAATGAAGCCTCCAATGCATCATAACCACACTTTAAGAAATGATTACTAACCTGCTGTGAGTTGTGTACCAAATCCTGAAGGGATTTACGGTCAAGGGGCTCAGGAGAAGAAAGCTTCTTGTTCAGTTCATCTAACAAATACTCTTGGTACTGTATCATATGACATTGACAATTTAGTGCCCTGACGGAAAGAGTTGCAGAAGTATATACCTTCTTTCCCCATCTCTCTAAAGCTCTAGACTCTCTTTCAGAAGGTAGAGGATTTTTGGCAGTGGCAGCCGAAACCCTTTAGGGCCCAGAGTAATAGTTTCTGGGTCTGCAGAATGGGCTTTATACAGATGAAAATGAGAATCCGGGACCCTTTAGTATCTATCAGGTTTGGCAGGGGCCGGGGGGAGAGTATCAGGGGCTGTACTGACATCATTGTACACATCATCAATTACATTCAAAACAGGAGGTATAGCTAAGGGCCTATGCTGAGGCAAATGTAAAAAGGTCCTTAATCTTTTTCTAGAATCAGAGAATTCCTGACCTTGCCATTGAAAATGCTCTCTCATGGAGTGTAGAGTCTCACCAAAGGAAAACTCTTCAGGAGGGGAGGCTGAAGGGATAGATTCTTCAGCATCAGAATCCTCATAGGGCGAATAAGCCTCCTCCTGGTGGTCTGACAACTCAGAACCACCCGAGGACTCATCTGAAGAGTGTGGGTCAGAAGGCTCAGTCCTGGGCCTTTTGTCTGGTGGAGGGTGAGAGGCCCTGTCCGGGTGAGGTTGTGAACCTCTAATTAAAGAAATAAGGTCCTCTGCAAGGCTGAGGATCTGAGAACTAGAGGAAGGCCTCTGGGAGGTAGTCTTGGGAGGCAAAGCTTTAGAAAGTTTAGCAGCTTTAGCCCTAGAAAAGGCCTTAATGGACATGGAAGCAGGGGGCCTAGCTGCCCCACGTGCAGGAGTAGATATGTCCAAAGGTATGGTGTCGGACATATCCTGGGCACTGGTTTCAGTAGGTAGCTCAGTAGCCGACTCAGCCGGGGCCTCCCGGGCCGCGGTGGTCGGTTGAGTGGATTCGGATGAAGGAATCTCCGAGGACTCTGTTTCGGCCGAAACCGAGACACTCGCGGTAGGCCTTACCGTGGTTTCAGCCGAAACCGCGGGCCGCGAGGGTCGGTCCTTGTCCTTCCGTTTTTTCACCAAATGTGATGTCTGAGTCTCCGACGGCATTTTATATGCAAAACTAGCCCCCAAATAAATCCTCTGCAAACTCTGACCGACGTCTAAGAGTTCATCGGTTGAAGGAAGCACAGGCTGAACAGGACGATACGTCGTGGTCTGGGCCTAAGCAAGGAAGGCAGTAGGAATGGAAATCCTTAAGAGGTATTTGTTTCCCACAAGTTAAACAATTATTTATTTTATCTGACATCGGCTGAGGCAAGAAAGAGTCCCCAATGGGGTACTTAGCTTTTTCGAAGTTTTCGGTAGCTGAAATCACTGGATCTGACCGACCGGCACTTGCGAACAGCTTCTGCTTCGGGCACCGCGCAGCAAGAAAGACTGAGGAAAATGGCGTCGGCTGATGCTTTTATACCCCAGACGCTCTGACGTTGGGGAAGGTGCGACATCAGCCGAGGCCAGACCCAGACTTTGGAATCCGGCCGACCGAAGGGCTGCCTGAGGCAGGACAACCCATATGTTATGACTGCAGATGCATCCTTGAAGGACATCATGTGCAAGGAACCCACAGAGATGCGTACACATTTCCAGAACAGCAGATGGATGGGAATAGGTAGATATGGATCTTTGATGTCTAGAGAATCCATGTAAGACTTAGGTGAAAGCAGAGGAAAGAGAGTTTGTAAAAACAGCATGTGGAAGGATGGCACTACCAGAAAAGTGTTTAAGTAGGAAAGATGCAGGATTGGTCTCCAAAGACCATCTTTTCTGGGAAACAAACATCCATGAATAAAACCCTCTGCCTCTCTGATCCGAAGGCAGGTTCTGAATTGTGCCTTGAGAAAGACGCTGAGATAGAACCTCTGGAAACAACTTGAGTTAACTTGCAGGGGCCTCAGTAATAACCATGAATGGGGGCCGAATCTTCCAAGTCATGAAGTACCATGTTGGATAACAGATATGACCCAGGAGTCCTGAGTAATCCTTGTCCAAACTGGAAAAGAGAGAGAAAGACGAAGATAGAGGAGTAAGACTTAGAAGAGGCTGCTGATAGTCATAGAGAGCTGGGCCTGGTGAGTAGAGGGAGCAGAAGTAGTACATTTTGACTGTGGAGGTCTCCTAACAGTTTTTTTAGGCCTGGAAGCAGAAGAGGATCTAGCTGGTCTCCTAACAAAAGAAGTCTTAGCAGGAAAATTCGTATGGAACTTAGGAACAGGGGAAATGAAAAAGTGCTGCAAATCTTGAAGTTCCTTTCCTTTCCTTTCCTTTCTCTTGCAGTTTTAAGTCTGCAGCTGCAGAAACCAAGGAGCTGACTTATCCAAAGGAGCATCTAGCAATTTGCTTTAATGTCATCTGGCAATGGTTAAAGCCTCAACCAAGAATGTCTCCTAAGTACAGAATCAGATGCAACAGCTCTGGATGATGCCTCTACAGCATCATAGCAGCACTAAATTGAAAGCCTAGCTACTTGAGAAGAAGCTGCCAAAACAGATGAAACCTTAGTTTTAATGTCAGAGTCAGGTAACTGCAGGATTGCTCTCCAAAGACCATCTTTTCTGGGAAACAGAAACATCCATGAATAAAACCCTCTGCCTCTCTGATCCGAAGGCAGGTTCTGAATTGTGCCTTGAGAAAGAAGCTGAGATAGAACCTCTGGAAACAACTTGAGTTAACTTGCAGGGGCCTGAGTAATAACCATGAATGAGGGACGAATCTTCCAAGTCATGAAGTACCAAGTTGGATAACAGATATGACCCAGGAGTCCTGAGTAATCCTTGTCCAAACTGGAAAAGAGAGAGAAAGATGAAGACAGAGGAGTAAGACTCAGAAGAGGCTGCTGATAGTCATAGAGAGCTGGGCCTGGTGAGTAGAGGGAGCAGAAAAGTACAGTTTTGTACCTACCATAAATGTAGATGTTGAGTGCTAATACAGCTGCAGTCATAACAGATGGGTTCTCCTGCCGTCAGGCGGGTCCTCGGTCGGCCGAATTCCAAAGTCTAGGTCCAGCGTCGGTTGTCGTTGCTTCTTCCCTGACGTCAGTGCGACAGGGGTATAAAGGAACCAGCCAACACCATTTTCTTCAGTTTTTCTTGCCCCAGATGTCAGGTGCCCCCAGAAGGAAGGCAATACATACATTTGTGTAATAAAGCAATGCAATATAATCAAAATACAGTAGTTGCAAGCAAATACACCATAAATGAATACCCCAATCAGGTTGTATGAGGAGGTGTTAGCCAATAGGCCTGTCCCAAGAGGGGAAGGAGGGAGGGAAACCTGGACTGCAGCTGTATTACCACTCGAACATCTACATTTATGGTAGGTACAAAACTGTACTATGTTCATCGTGCATACAGCTGCAGTCATAACAGATGGGTAGAATCCCAAAGCTAAGAAAGGGGTGGTAGGCTCTAGGTGGAACTAGGAGGAGCCAGGATGCCCTGCAAGACTGCAGTGGCAAAGCCTGCTCTAGTTTTGGAGTATAATGGAAGGTGGTAGTGCTTGGAGAAGGTATGCACAGAACTCCAAGTGGCTGCTTCCAAAATATCTTTGGTAGGAACTCCTCTGAGGAAAGCTACAGAGGTAGCTGTGGCCCTTGTGGAGTGAGATCTGATGCCTGCAGGTACAGTGCTGCCATGAAAGGAATAGCAAAAGCGTATGCAGTGGGCTATCCATTTTGAGATTGTCTGTTTGGAAATTGGCTTTCCTTGAATTCCTATAGCATAGGACACAAAGAGCTGTTCTGATTTTCTGAAAGGCTTTGTTCTGTCCAAATAATAACGCAGTTGTCTGTGAATGTCCAAGGAATGTAGTAGTCTCTCCCATTTGTTTTGAGGATTAGGGTAAAAGGTAGGTAAGTGGATAGCCTGATTCAAGGCTACCCTGGATACTACCTTTGGCATAAAGGAAGGATTGGTTCGTAAGGAAACTCTGTCCTGATGGAAATGATGAAAGGCTGCACAGCCATGAGGGCTTGTAGTTCCGAAACCCTGTGAGCTGAGGTGATAGCCAGAAGGAAGGCTGGTTTCCAGGACAAATATTTCAGTTCTGTTGAAGCAGCTGGCTCAAAAGGAGGCAGGGTCAGTTTTTCTAGAATGAAATTGAGGTCCCAAGCAGGTACTGGTCGTTTCCTTGGGGGTTTTATATTCTTAGCCCCTCTGAGGAACTGCCTTAAGAGGGGGTGAGAGAATAAAGGAGGATCAGTGTTGTATCTGCAGAAATGGCTGAGGCATGGATTTTTATGGAGGAGAAAGACCACTGCTTAGCATCTCAGCTAGGTACTGTAATATTTGAGGTAAATTCAGTATTCCAGGATTCTGACCCTTTTTCTGATTCCAGGCACAAAACCGTTTCCATTTTGCGGAGTAGGCTTTTCTAGTAGAAGGCCTTCTGGCCTCCAAAACAACATCCTGCACCTCCTTGGAGAGTAGAGTCTGTTGTGAATTTAAGGAATCTTCCATGCTGCTAGATTGAGTGTTTTCAGGTGACTGCGAAGAGTTTTGAAGTTGTGCTGAGTCAGTAGAAGAGGCTTTAGAGGCAGGATCCATGGTGGGGAATGTGTCAGGCTCCTCAGGAGTGGGAACCAGTGTTGTCTTGACCAGTCTGGAGCAATGAGAATCATCTTTGGTCTGTCTGCTCTGGTTTTTAATAGAACTTTGGGCAGCAGAGGAAGAGGTGGAAAGGCATAAACTGTCATTGTTGTCCAACTGAAAGAGAGTGCGTCCACTTTCCAGGCCTGTGGATGAAAGGTCCTTGAACAGAATTTTGTCAATTGGTGATTTCTGTGGGTGGCAAAGAGATCTATGTCTGGCCTTCCCCATGCTTGAATTACCTTTGTAAAAACTTGAGGATGCAACTTCCATTCGTGTGGATCTGTCATATTTCTGCTTAGGTTGTCTGCCAGCGTGTTTTCCTTGCCTGGCAAGTACTGTGCTTGTAGTTCCATTTGTAAGTCCACGGCCATGTTCCAAAGTGACATGGCCAGTCTGCATAGGGGGTATGAATGTGTTCATCCCTGTTTGTTTATGTACCACATAACTGTGGTGTTGTCCGTTCTTATCAATAGTTGACCTGGTTGCTGAAGGTCTTTGAAAGCTATAATAGCATTTATTACTGCTAGCATTTCCTTTTGAGTGATGTGAAAGTGCTTTTCTTTTTGGGACCATTTGCCCTGAATGCACCGATCTGTCATGTGCGCCCCCCAGGCGTAGTCCGAGGTGTCTGTTGTGATGACTTGATTTGCTTGAGGCTTGATGAATAGAAGACCTGTGTTTGTTTGGCATGCTTGAGCCCACCACAGAAATTCCTTTTGAAGACATGGAATTAGTGGTATTATTGTTTCCAAACTCTGGCTGTGTTGAGACCATAGGTTTTTCAGGTACCATTGAAGTTTCCATATATGCAGCTTTGCACATGGGATTAAGTAAGATGCAAGATGCCATGAATCCCAGAGCCTGCAGGATTTTCCTTGCAGTCAGCCTGGTGCAATTTGCTAGTGCTCTGAAGTACTGAGTTAGTTGCACCTGCTTCTCTGGCGTGAGGTAGGCCATCTGGGTGTGTGTGCCCAAGTTGGCACCCAGGAAAATTATTTTCCGAGAGGGTATTAGTCTTGATTTCTTTTTGTTGACTTGTGTACCCCAGAGAGTTCAACAACATTATTACATAAGCCAGATGTTTCAGAAGAATGTGCTTGCTGTCCGCTTGGATCAGGCAGTCGTCCAAATAGGGGTATATTTGTATCCCTTGAAGTCTGCAGTAGGCAATTACTCATGCCAGGCATTTCGTGAATACTCTGGGCGCAGTAGATAAGCCAAAGGGCAATGCAGAGAATTGATAATGGGTTGAACCTGCAAGAAATCTGAGGTATCTTCTGCAATTTTGTCTGATTGGGACATGCAGGTATGCCTCCTTGAGGTCCAATGTTACCAGCCAAGACTCCTTGCCCAGCATGGGAAGAAGCTGCTGCAGAGTGAGCATCTTGAATTTTGGTGCAGTAGAAATGTGTTTAGGATGGATAGGTCCAAAATAGGTCTCCAATCTTTTCCCTTCCTTGGTACCAAGAATAGTCTGGAATAAAAACCTTGACCTTGTTCGTGCATAGGTACCTCTTGAATAGCTTTCATGTCTATGAGATCTGTAATTTGCCTTTGTGCCTCTGCCCTTTGATTGTGTGGCAGGTTTGGCATGCCTCTCATTTTTGGAAGGGTGTGAAAATGGAATCTGTAGCCTCTGTTTATAATGTCCAGGATCCATTTGTCTTTTGTGACAATATGCCAATTTTTTGAAAATAATGCCAGTTTTCCTCCTAAGGGCGCTGCCATTTGAGTCTTGCTTGGCATGCAAAGGGGAAAGTCATTGGGCTTGCTTTCTGAATGGTTGCAAGTTATCCTCACCACCTCTTTGTGTAGGAGCTTGCCACTGTCTGCCTGTAAACGATCCTTGGGATTGTCCTCTGCCCCTCGGGCGCCTGTATCTACCTCTTTGGGGTCTGTCCGTGGCTGGAAAGGACCAATTTTTGGAAGGCCAATTTCTACTGAAACGTGGGGGTTGTACCTGTAGAAAATCTCACAGTTTGCATTGATTTAGCCTTTTCCTCCATTTTCCTTAATACCTCTCAGCATTGGCACCAAATAATACATCCTTTTGTAGAGGGGCGTCTAGTAATTTTGCTTTGACATGATCTGGCAAGGTTTGTTCCTTGAGCCAGGCATGTCTACGTATGACTGATCATGTAACAGCAGCTCTACATGAGGCCTCTAGAGCATCAAAACCACATTGTAAGGTATGCTTACCCCACTTGTTCTGCACTATGCATCAAATCCTGCAACTCCTTCAAGTCTGGTTGTTCAGGTTGTGACATTTTACTTTTCAATTGTGATAACAAAAACTGTTGGTATTTTAGCATATGGAACTGACAGTTTAATGCCCTCATGGTTAAGGTAGCCGAGGTATATACCTTTTTTCCCCACCTTTCTAAGGATTTGGAATATCTCTCTGAAGGTAATGGATTTTTAGCAGAGGAGGCCTTAATTCCCTTGGGGCCCTGTGAGATGGTTTCTGGGTCAGCAGCATGGCTTTTGTATAGAAATTGGTGCGAGTCAGCAACCCTGTAGTACCGGTCAGGCTTGACTGGGGCTGGAGGTAGAGAATCCGGGTTAAGGCAGGCCTCCGAGTAAACATCATCTAGGATGTCCAAGACAGGAGGTATAGCCAGAGGCCTGTGCTGAGGTAGCAAGAGAAATTCCCTAAGTCTTTTCTTGGAATCTGAATAATCTTGGCCTTCCCAGTGGAAGTGTTCCCTTAAGGTATGCAAAGTTTCCCCAAATGAGTAATCCTCTGGGGGGGATAGAGAAGGAATGGACTCCTCTGCATCAGAGTCTTCAAAAGGGGAGTAAGAATGTTCCTGATCATCAGAGTGTTCTGAAATAATGGAGCCCTGATCAGAGGAAGGGGATTCTTCCTCCACTCTGGGCCTTTTGTCCAGTGGGGGTTGAGAACCCCTGATAAGAGTAATTAAATCCTCAGCCATTTTAAGCATCTGTTTTTTAGGCATGGGGCCTGGAGATGGGCCCTGTGTAGCTTGTCTCTTAGAATGCATGGCTGCTTTAGACTTAGTGAAAGCCTTGATGGAAAAAGAAGAGGAAGGTCTGAAGACACCTTGAGAGGAGGCAGACCTGTCCACATTTTGAGATTCAACGCCAAGAGTGGCTTCGGTATCTGTAGTCGAGGTGTGGGCCGAGGAGCCTGCGACCTCGGGCACAGGAGACACCGCCAATGAAGTGTCGTCGGTAGTCAGGGGCTGCGTAGGCGCCTCGCTGAGAACCGGACCACGTGTAGTCGGCTTTGCCATGCTGTCGGTAGAGGCCGCGGACCTCTTGTGTCGGTCCTTATCTTTGCGCTTTTTAGACAAAACTGGAGTCGGAGTATCCGACGACATAATATAGTTAAATGTTTTGCCAAAATAATGCTGGACGAACTCCGCCCGACGCTTAATGGTGCGTTTGTTGAATGTAGCACAAAAGTGACAGACCGAGACGTCGTGGTCTGGGCCGAAACAAGGAATACAGAGGGAATGGAAATCCTTATGCGGTATTTGCTTCCCACATGAAATACAATTATTAACTTTGTCTGACATCGGTCTGAGGCAAGAAAAGTTTCCCCAACGGGGTACTTAGCTTTCAAGAAGACTTCGGTTTCAAAATTTTCGTAATTTCAGGAGCTGGCCGACCGGCACTTGCGAACTGCTTCTGCTTCAGGCACAGCGTGGCAAGAAAGACTGGAGAAAATGGCGTCGGCTGGTTCCTTTATACCCCTGTCGCACTGACGTCAGGGAAGAAGCGACGACAACCGATGCCGGACCTAGACTTTGGAATTCGGCCGACCGAGGACTCGCCTGACAGCAGGAGAACCCCATCTGTTACGACTGCAGCTGTATGCACGATGAACATCCCTTGATAAGAGTAATCAAATCCTCAGCCATTTTGAGCATCTGCTTTTTAGGCATGGGGCCTTGAGAGGGGCCCTGTGAAGCTTGTCTTTTAGTATGCATGGCTGCTTTAGACTTAGTGAAAGCCTTGATGGAAAAGGAAGAAGAAGGCCTGAAGACACCTTGAGAGGTGGCAGGCCTGTCTAAACTCTGAGTTTCTCCGCCAAGAGTGGCTTCGGTATCTGTAGTCGGCGTGTGGGCTGAACAGCCTGTGACCTCGGGCACACAAGACACCGCCAATGAAGTGCCATCGGTAGTCAGGGGCTGCGTAGGCGCCTCGCTGAGAATCGGAGCACCTGTAGTCTGCTTTAGCGTGGTATCGGTAGAAGTTGCGGACCTCATATGTCGGTCCTTATCTTTGCGTCCTTTACTCAAAACTGGAGTCGGAGTATCCGACGACATAATGTAATTAAACTTTTTGCCAAAGTAGTGTTGGGCGAACTCCGCCCGGCGCTTAATAGTGCGTCTGTTGAATGTAGCACAAAAACAACAGGCTGAGACGTCGTGGTCTGGGCCTAAGCAAGGAATGCAGAGGGAATGAAAATCCTTATGCAGTATTTGCTTCCCACATGAAATGCAATTATTAACTTTGTCTGACATCGGTCTGAGGCAAGAAAAGTTTCCCCAACGGGGTACTTAGCTTTCAAGAAGACTTCGGTTGAAAAATATTCGTAATCTCAGGAGCTGACCGACCGGCACTTGCGAACTGCTTCTGCTTTGGGCACCGCGCGGCAAGAAAGACTGAAGAAAATGGCGTCGGCTGGTTCTTTTATACCCCTGTCGCACTGACGTCAGGGAAGAAGCGACGACATCCGACGTCGGACCTAGACTTTGGAATTTGGCCGACTGAGGACCCGCCTGACGGCAGGAAAACCCATCTGTTATGACTGCAGCTGTATGCACGATGAACATCTAATCAATACAAAAAGAGCAGCACCAAAGATATTTGAAGATAAATGCAAGCAAAGACATACACATATGGAATATTTTACAATACAAAAAATAAAACAAAGAGGAAAAGTAGAAAAGAGGATTAGTAATGGAGAAGTTAAATAAACAGAAACTGAGGTTATGGATTACCTGCAAAGTGAAAGATTTAGTGTAGAAAATTTAACTCAAATAGCAACACAACAGGATAGAGTAATGGATCCCCAAATTAAGGAGAAACCAGTGGAGCAGGAAACAACTGATCACTTGCCATATGAAGATACTTTGGAGCCTTCCATGGGAAGCCAGTATAAAAGTTGAGTTGGAGCTATACAGCAAGGAAGAACAGAAAATTGTGGCAACTCTGACACAATGTCGTCGAGTGATAGGCCAATGAGTTCCCATACATAACAGCAACGGATGACAAAGTATGAAACTGTACAGAATATGGCACAGGAAGATGCTCTGGAACTTTCTACAGAATGCCCGCAGGAAATGGAGAACAAAGAATGTGCCCTCAGTTTAGAAGAAAATTATCTAAGAGAAGAGTTGCTTGATTTAATAGATGGATAGCCACATTAAGATCAATGAAAGAAATAGACTGCAGAAGGTCAATAAAACCCAAAAAGGTAAAAGTTTGATGAAACAAATGAACACAGTAATTGGAACTGTCCATAGAGATTCATGCAATATAACAGAAGTAAATAGGATACATTACTGTGCAGCCAAATTAGTAACAGACAAAGTCCTATCATAAGAAGACAGAGTAGTAAGGGAAAGGGCAGGGAGAAATCAAATGCCATCATGGAAGTATCGAACACAGAAAACTAGACAGCAGTTAAGACAAGAAGTGTCACTGTTAGAAGAGTACAGAAGAGATCAACAAAAATACTCAAAGATAGATGTGATAAAACAATGGGCAGTGTTATAACTGATCAGGATTTATTGGCACTATCACAAATAAACTAAAAATGCCTGCACAAGCAGAAACATTTAGAAGATACACAGATAAATATAAAGGAAAAGTATAAAAAAAAGCAAAAAGTATAAAAAAAAAAGCAATTTATTGATGGCACAAAAAAGTTTTATAGAGAATTGGGGAACAAGGTAAAAGGAAGTGAAAGACCACCAGAAAAAGAAAAAATAGAAACATTTTGGGGAAATATTTATGAAGATCCTGTGGAAAATAAAAATGCTAACTGCATAGAAAAAGTAAAAGAAAGAATAAGAAGTTCAAATGTACAGGATATGAAATGGGATGAAATAATGGCCAGAGAGATTGAAACAAAGTTAAGAAAAGTCTCTAACTGGAAAACCCCAGGCACAGATGCAGTATTACCATATTTGCACAAAGATTTAGCCATGACTAAGAGCTGTTTATATGCGCACCCCAAACAGACACCAGCCTGGCTAACAACAAGAAAAACAATGCTCCTACTTAAGGGAACCTGCAAGCTACCTTAAAAACTATAGACCAATAACTTGCCTTCCGACAATGTACAAACTATACACTGGAATTGATGCCAACAGAATTTATAGTCATTAAGAAGAAATCACAATTACGGCAATAGAACAAAAAGGGAAAAAAAAGTCATATGGAACAAAGGATCATTTGTTAAATAAAGTCATAGTAGTGAACTGTAAAAAGGGGAAGACTATAACTATTGCATGAATGGACTACAAAAAAGCATTTGACTTTTATCCATGAATGTGGGATACTGAGTGCTTAAAAAAGTATAAGATATACCCTACACTGGGAGGTTGGCATACTGGTTAAGGTGTTTACCTTACAGACACAAGGTGCAGGGTTTGATTCTCACATGGGGTAAATGGCCAGGCTTAAAGTAGCCCACAAGGGCAATTAGCCTACTACTAATCTATGAACCTACACTGGTAAACTACAACACAGCAACCATAAAACAGTAGAAAAACACTTTGCAGTTAAAACATGATGAAGGAAAAATGATTAATTCCACGGAAAAAAATTCAAAGGGGGATATTCCAGGGTGAGACTCTGTCACCGCTGCTCTTTTGACTTCCCATTAACCCATTAAACTGTCTGCTTAACAGATTAGGTCATGACTATAATTTGACTCCCAGAAAGCAACAATGTGTAAAGACATCTGTTTGTCGAGGATTTAAAACTGTATAGCTCATCAGATGAGGAACTGAAAGCACAACTGCAAATAGTCAAAACTTTTTCAGGTGATAAAAGAATGTTGTTTGGTCTTGATAAATGTGGAAAAGCAACCTTTAAAGCAGGAAAGCTGCAGCACCAAGAAAACATCAGTTTGGGACAAGAATGTGACATAAAAGAACTTGAGCAAGAGGGAGTCTATAAATATTCGAGAACGGATGAAGGATCAACAATAAAACATGAACAAATGCAAATAAAACTCAGTGAGGTCTATTTTAAAAAACTTAAATTAATCCTGAAGACAGCCTTGACATCCAGGAACAATAATGAACACAAACTAGTGCCAGATATATCAAGTTATTAGGAACCTGCATTTCATGTTCCATTTGGAACTAGATACACTAGTGACAATTATTATGTCACTCATATTATTAAAAGAAACTGGAACATACTGACAGTGAATCAAGATGTTAAGAAAGTAGTGGGTATGAAGCCCAGTTTTTGCTACAAAAATAGCAAAAACCTAGAGAGACTCTTGTGCAATGATAAATTACATAAAGAGAATGAAATAGATAGAGCAATGTATGTAGGGACTGTAATGTAATATGTGCAAGCACATTCTAACAGATAACCATTTTTATATACCAGATCTTGGTCAAGATTATTATTTTAATGTACAAGCAACCTGTGAGACCACCAATGTTATTTATCTGGCTACATGCAAAGATTGTCAGGCATATTATGTAGGTCTAACCACTAGAAAATTAAAGAATCGTATTTATAATCACATATACGAGATGAGGAAACAGATATTAACCAACGCATTAGCTAAGCATGTTAATGAATATCATGATCATAAATTTTATTTTCGCGTTATAGATGTGGTTAGACGAGTAAAAAGAGGAGGAGATAACATGATATTTATTGAAAATCTTGAACTTGAATGGATCTTGAAGCTCAAAGCCCATATACCTCCTGGACTAAACAGTACAGTCAGTCTGAAACCTGTATTGGCCTTGAGATAAATTGTGCATTTATATATTGTTGCATACTTCTAGATATTGTACATAATGGTTGATTCTATAGTAGGATGGTTTTAGTCTTAATAATTGTTGATTGACTATGATAGTAAGAAGTATATATCTACATACAAACTGAGTTCACACAACTATGACTTTTAAATATAGTATTTACCATTAAGTTATGCTTTTATATTTGTTTTGATGGATATATGTATATATTTTTTCTAACCTCTCATTCATTGTCAGTATTATGTATATAAGTTTTTTGCATCTACAATTATCAACCACATATACATATATATATATATATATATGCATTTTTGTACTGATAACAATGATGTAACAAGATATACATATCTATATACATCTAATATCAATATGTTTTTATATTCTATGAGTGTTACTATTATCCTCATACACATATATTTTTATACTTATTTGGTATCAAATATTTAGTTTAGTGTTATAATACACCATCATTCATCATTTATTATTTAATTATAGATTTTTATATTCATTGTATATTTAAAATAACTATTTTAATATAACAAAAATAACATTTATCTATATATTTTTAAACAAGATGAGTCCTTAGAATGTTTATTAGATGTGGACTGCACTTGTATAACAAAAACCTGATTATGCAACATAGAGGTAAAATAGAGTGAGTGACTTTTTAAAGAGATCTTAATTGATGACAAGTAAGATTTAATTATTACTTAAGAAAAAGAGCGGGAAGTTAATTAGTTATTTTTGCTATATAACCATTTGATTTTCTGTATTAAACTATAACCTGAAGAAGCATACAGGACTGTATGCGAAAGCGCTTGTGACATAATAAAGAGATTTTTTTATACTTTTTACTGCATCGTGGTGATCTACGTTTTGGTGTCTCCTGGGACATCTAGGAACAAAGTACAAGCTATAAACCAATTTGCTCTTTCTGTCCTAACTTAAAATTTTGGAGTGGCTGACTAAACCCAAAAGGTGTTGGACAGAATAGACAGGAAAAAAAGAATGATGCTTAACGCCCATTAAATGATTTACAAAAATAAGTTTATTCCGAAGGAGGTATGGGCCTCCTTGAAATTGATTACATGTACAGATCTGCAATTGTAGGACTGCATACATATAACCGCAGAAGACCCAAACAAGGTGAAAGTTCTGAACTATGAGGAGAATAAATCTAACATGACTTCCCTGCTTAGTCTAGCAGAAGTATAATGGTGTCAAAAAGGAAAGGAAATCAAACCAGAAGTAGGTAAAAAATCTATAAAAATATAAAATATAAAAAGAAAAAAAAGTAAATAGTGTGGGAAGAAATAGCCAGGGAATTGTTATGGCTAGGCTTGTATAGGCCCTAGGGCTGATAGCCTAGTATACCAACCTATGAAACCCTATCAGGCAGCAACTGAACGTGCCAAAAAAAACAAAAAAAGAATATAAGGTGAAGGATCAGATGAGAAACAAGAAATGTGGAAAATGCATAAAAAGAAGTTATGTACTCACCATACTGTTCCATCTGAGTAGTTCTACTTCATTTGTCTTCAACCTGTGGGTTCCGGATCCGTATCGGATCCGAGCCAGCAAATTCACTAGCATCTGCTCCAAGCTCCTCCCCTTACCCATGATACACCTCCACTCCCTTCCAACCCCCAGGTTGAGTCTGCTGAACCTTATACTGAGAACCCGCTCTGAAGAATACTTTATGACCTAAAAATGCAGCCAACAGGCGGTTCATATGATAAGGTCAGGGGGAAGGCGGGAGGGACGTTTGAAGACAAATGAAGTAGAACTACTCAGATGGAACGTTATGGTGAGTACATAACTTCTTTTTCTGAAGTAGTTTACTTCATTTGGTCTTCAACCTGTGGGACAGAGTCCCCAGCTACTAAACTCCCGGGTGGCCCACATGGAAGGATATTCTGGAGCACCGCGGAACCAAAGGATGCTCTCCTTCTAGAAGTCAAATCCAATTTGTAGTGAGAAATAAAGGTATGAGATGATGACCAAGTAGCTGCAGAACAAATATCATCCAATGAGACTCTAGACCAAAAGGCCACAGAAGTAGCCATTGACCTAGTGGAATGAGCTTTCACCTGACCCAGAGGAGACGCACCATTATCCTTACAGACCTGAAGGATGCACAAGGAAATCCACCTAGCAATAGTGACCTTGGAGATAGGTTTACCCAAAAAGGGTTTAGAGAAGGACAAAAACAACTGATGAGATTTACGAAAGTTTTTAGTCCTGTGTAAATAAACTCTTAACTGTCTATGAACATCCAACAAGTGGAGTTTGTATTCCATTTTGTTAGCAAAGTTTGGGAAGAAAACAGAAAAATCAATAGTCTGATTGATGTTAACTTGTGATGCAACCTTAGGAAGAAAAGACAAATTGGTCCGAAGGGAAACCTTATCTTTGTGGAAAATCATATATAGAACTTTAATGGACAAAGCTGGTAGTTCTGAAACCCTTTTAGCAGAGGTGATAGCTACCAGGAATGCTGTCTTCCAAGATAAGAACTTAAGATCTGTGGTTGCAAGAGGTTCAAAAGGCGGAGCGACCAAAGCTTGAAGAACCATAGTAAGGTCCCATGGAGGAACAGGATCCTTGACCAGGGGGGGGGGGGGGGGGGGCGTAACAGGAAAGTACCTTTGATAAAGGATTTACACAGTCTGGAAGAGGCCAGGGAGGCAGAATTCTCACCCATGTTAAAATGAAAGATGGCAGCTAATTGAACTTTGATATTAGAAGAGCTTGCTCCTTGTTGAAAAATATTGGCTAGGAAGTCAAAAATGGCAGAAATAGGAGCTATGAAAGGATCTAAACTCCTTTGAGAAGCCCAAAATGAAAAACGTTTCCATTTGCTGCGGTAAATCTTCCTGGTTGAAGACTTATGAGCTATCACCAGAATAGACCTAACTGAAGAGGATAATCCAGGAGTCCTAGCGATCATGGGAACTGGAGCAGCCAAGCCGTGAGCTTCAAACTGTCCAGGTTTGGATGAGGAACCCCCGATGAATGTGAAATCAGATCCTGAATGGGATCCAAGATCAAAGGCGGAGCCAGAAGATAAGACCAAAGAAGGGAAACCATACCTGGTGAGGCCAAAATGGGGCAATGAGGATCACGTTGCTCCCCAGTTGACGAGCTTTCTGTAGAAACCTCGGAATAAAAGGTACCAGGGGGGGTAAGCATACAGAAGACCGGGTGGCCAAGCATGGACCCGAGCATCTCTGGGGGACTCCCCCAGAGGGGGTTCAGAGTGAAAAACTCACTGCGCTTCACGATGGAAGGAGATGCGAAGGGATCGCAGTAAGGCTGACCCCACTCCAGAAAGATCTGCTCCTCTACTGAATGATTCAGAGACCACTCGTACGGCATCAGAATAGTACTACTTAACCTGTCCGCTAGAACGTTGGACAGTCCTTGAATGTGCGTTGCTATGAGAAAGCAACCAGTGGAGATCGCCCATTCCCATACTCTCATGGCCTTACGACAAAGGAGGTAAGATCTGGTCCCTCCCTGTTTGTTGACATAACAGACTACTGACATGTTGTCTGACTGAAATGCAATGGCTCGCAGAGGAAAAAAGGCATGAAGGGCCTGCAAAGCCAAAAGGACCGCCCTCATCTCTAGAACATTTATGTGCAAACTGGTCTCGACAGGGGACGACAGGCCTTGGACTGTCCTGCCCAAACAATGGCTCCCACCCAGGTTGGGAGGCATCTGTGGTCACTGTGGCTTGGACAGGGGCTGGAACAAAAGGTTGTCCCTTCAAGATTTCCTGAGAGCTCATCCACCACAAAAGGGACAACTGGCAGACTCGACTGAGGTGTATTGGATACAATAATGGAAGTTCCAACAGGGACCACTGTACTGCTAGTGTCCACTGTAGTACTTGTATATGTAACCGGGCACATGGAAGAAGCGTTATGGTTGCTACGATTGAACCTAAGGCCCTCAACACTGACTCTGCTGAGGGAAGATATGAACGGTAGATCAGGGAGACGTGCATCCTCAGGTTTTGTACTCTCTCCGTGGTCAGGAAGATTTTGCACTGTAAAGTGTCTATCCTTGCCCCAATGTAGTCTATCACTTAGACAGGATTTAGAAGCGATTTGGATGCATTGATTGTAATCCCCAACTGAAGAGCAAGCTTTAAGAAATAATCCCTGGTTTGAGAAAGTAGATGCCTGGTTGGAGCAGTGAAGAGCCAATCGTCCAGGTACGGATAGACCTGAAGCCTCAGGTGATAAGAGTATCCTCTGGATATGATCTGAAGCACTCAGCGGTCTGATGTTATGGACTCCCATGCTGTCAGGTGCAATGACAATCATCCCCCAACTACCTCCAGAATAGAACAGTCGGGCAATCCCTCAGGGTTGCTGTCCAGGCCTGTCCAAGAAAGGTTCTCAAGACCCAAAATTCCTCTGACCCCCTCTGCCTCTGGGCCGGTGTCTATCCTGTCCCCCTCTGCGTCTGGGGGAAGAAGAGCCCAGAGTGTCCCGGGAATACTTTGACTTCCAGAACCACATCTTCTTCTGCCCTCTCTGATTCCGGGAAATGGATCTTTGAGGGTTTGAGAAGCCAATGGCTGACGGTGTCTTCCCATCCTTCTCACTCTGGACCAAAGTCTCTGACTTTCTTACCAAAATGAGTAGAGCTGTCATAAGAAGTGTTCTCAAAAGATGCCTTGAAAGGTTCTGAAAACTGACATTGTGTGAGCCAGACATTGCGCCTCATGGACACACCCGACTCAGCAGCCCTAGACGCTCCTTCGCTAGCATGTGAGGAGTCGCATGGACGTGTTGGGGACTACTTTTAAAGTGACCATCCTCGCAGAGAATGTGTCTCTGTCCTCCTGCGACATGGACTTAGGGGAAACTTAGGGTGAAACTCAGCCAGTTCCTTGACCAGGTCACTCTGGAGTCTCGTGACGTGGGCCAGGTAGTTCAGCACCCTGATGGAAAAGGTTGCTGATGCATAAACCCACTTCCCTAATCGGTCCATCATCCGAGACTCTCAGTCAGGGGAATGAACTGATGAACTCTCTTGGGCTGGTTCCTTTTTTGTGGGTGTTGCTATCACCATAGTGTCTACAGGGGAGCCCTTGTTCCACGCTGGTCTATTTGATGGTGGACTCAAGATCTTATCTGGACGTTTAGGGATTGGATCCATGGTGTCCATTCTCCTTCCATGCCTGCGAGGTGACCAGGTCCACCAGGGGATCTGAGGGAGGGGACACCCAGGAAGGAGATGGGCCCGTGCCAAAAGCCTCCAGGAACATGGATTCATAAGAAGAAGGTTTGGGGGCAGGCCAACCTTCCTGCTGGCATAGGATTTCAATGAGGTATCCAAAGGAGACATCCTCGGGAGGTGATCTGTGTGAACCTTCCTCATCATCCAAATCAGTGTCCTCAGTGAGGGACTCGGGAGAATGCCTCCTCTTACATGTATGCTTGAGAGGAACATCTCCAGTGGGGCTCTCCAGGGGGGAACTCGCAAGCCACTTGTTCCTCAGGAGGAACTGCCTGGGGCTCCTTGAGCATGGGCTGTCCCCTCTGGTAAAATGATGGGATTCGTATACAAAGCCGAGGGGGTCGAGGCAGAATCAGAGGAAATAGTCAAGGGTCTTGATCCAGTGGAGAGAACCCTTTCTACCACGTTGAATGCTGAGGGAGAACGAGCCTCCTGGGGTACCAATAAGGAAGCCACCCTCCCCGGATCTGACATGAGAATCGAAGCCAGGCCCGAAGTGGACAGAGCTCTGAGGGAGGGAATCTGGCCTGACAATGCCAGAGCCGATGAAAAAAGTTCTACTCCCTCAGATCCGCCACCCAAGCTCTGGCTCTGAGAGCCACTCAGATCCAAACTGGTCAGATCTGACACGATTCAGGCAGCTGTCGGCATAGAAGAGACAGATACCATCGGCGCCAACCCCCTGACTAAGGTCATCCTCGGATCTGATTACTCCGACCCCGGTGGACGGATCAGAGAAAGAGAAATTGGTATGAAAAAGGAAACGAGCTCGCCCCTCTAGAGGGAGAGGGGGCTGGCAAGACCCCCATCCTGATCTGAGTACGAATGAACCTCCTCATCATTTTATCCATGTCAACTTCTGATAAGCTACTAGTGGATCTCGGCGAGGCCATGGACTCCAACCTGGCGGGTAAAGGAACCAAGGCCCTAGATGGAGGATGCGTCTCCTCCGGCTCCGGGGAAAATCTCGTGCATCGGAGCCGAGGGAAGTCACGGATCCTAGCCTGACTTTTGGCGAGAGTAGAAGGAAGGTCCGGAGAACTCTTGTATCTCTCTGGTTTGGAATGCTTGTCTGATTTGTGCTCTCTCTCCTTCTCTCTGCCCCTTTTCCACTCCACTTCCACTGGCTCAGAAACGGGAGGTTGAGTCACAGCCTGGGAGGGAGGAGAAGCAAAGGTAAGAGAGGAAGGAGAGGCAGCCACAGCAGCCTCTGTGACCGAAGTAGTGGACGAGGCAGCCACCTCAGAAGTGGGTAAAAAGGCCTTTTAGGGCCAACTTAGCCTTCCTGTCCTTTATAGCTCGTGGGTTAAAACTGGCGCAGTTAACACAACCCGTACTCAAATGGGCAAAGCTCGAGCACATCACACAGAGTGTGGCCATCTGCAGGAGACAATTTGTGGCCACACTCAGTGCACCTTTTGAAGACAGGCTTAGGGTCAGCCATGTCTCTACACAAGAAAAATTCACACTATGAAGGAAAAGGAGAAGAAAAAGTTACCAGTTTCCCACTCAAAAAACACTCACCACACACTCAAGGCACACAGAACACTGAGGGGGGAGGGGAAGAAACACACACTAACAAACTAACTCTAAAAACTATAGGAAATTTTGTAATATACGAGTCACCAGTGGGAGGAGGAGGAGAAAGAAAGTACAGATGTGTACACTTACCATAAATGTAGATGTCAGAGTGTATTCACTGTTGCAGTCATTACATTTGGGTAATCTGCTTGCAAGTTGCCCTCAGTCAGCCTGATTATGTACCACATAACCGTGGTGTTGTCCGTCTTTACCATTAGTTGTCCTGGAAGAATGTAGTCATTGAAGGCTGTCAGAGCATTCTGTACAGCTAACATTTCTTTATGATTGATATGCGGGTGCATTTGACTTGGGTTCCATTTGCCCTGAATGCACTTCCCTGCCAGCTGAGCCCCCCATGCATAGTCTGATGCACCTGTTCGGCTTTGGGCAGCAGGGGGTATTGCGAATGGTAGTCCCTTGTTTTGGTGGCAGGCCTCTGCCCACCAGAGGAACTCTAGGCATAGGCAAGGTATGATAGGAATCATTGTTTCTAGGCTGTGAGAATGTTGACTCCATAGGCTTTTTAGATACTACTGTAGTTTACTCATATGCAGTCTTGCATATGGAATTAGAAGAATGCGGGAGGCCATGAACCCAAAGGCTTGCAGTATTTGTCTTGCAGTTAGGGTTTTTGTGGCCACTTTTTTGAAGTAGGTTATCAAATGAATTTGCTTTTCACAAGTAATGCAATTATTAACTTTTACTGACATCGGTAAGGAGCAAGAAAAAGTTACCTCAATGGGGTACATAGCTTTTAGTTGAAGACTTTGGTTCTGAAACTCTAAAACGAAAATTTCAGAAGTCGGCCGACCTGCACTTGCGAACTGCTTCTGCTTTGGTCACCGCACGGCAAGAAAGACTGATGTAATGGCGTTGGCTGCATGTTTTATACCCCTGACGACCTAACGTCATGGAAGAAGGGACAGCAACCGATGCAGGACCCAAGACTTTGTTAATCAGGCCGACTGAGGGTAACCTGCAAGCAGATTACCCAAATGTAATGACTGCAACAGTGAAACACGAAGAAAGTACAGTTTTGTACCTACCATAAATGTAGATGTCCGAACTGGATAGCATCTGCAGTCATAACAACTGGGTTGTCCTGTCGTCAGGCAGCCCTTCAGTCGGCCGGATTCCAAAGTCCGGGTCCGGCTTCGGCTGATGTCGCACTCCACCCGACGTCATCTCTGTTGGTCTTCGGGTATAAAAGCATCAGCCGACGCCATTTTCCTCAGTGTTTCTTGCCCCAGATGCCAGAAGCCCTCTTGCAGGCTAAAATTTGGATAGATGCCAATGTTTCCAAGTAGATAGAGGTAAACACAACAATAAGCATGTATGTACATATATACAAACAAATACACCATAAAGACTCCCCAACAGCTAGCTATTAGGAGGGTAAACACCCTAGGAGTACCACAGAGGGGAAGGAGGGAGGGTAATCCTGACTGCAGATGCTATCCAGTTTGGACATCTACATTTATGGTAGGTACAAAACTGTACTATGTCCTTCATGGATGCATCTGCAGTCATAACAACTGGGTAGAATACCATAGCCAACTAGGGAGGAGGATAAAAGTAGATTATGGTGTGTTTAGGATCCCTTGCAGTACAGCAGTGGCAAACCCTGCTCGGGATCTGGAATATAGAGGCAAATTATAATGCTTGGCAAATGTATGCACGGAGGTCCAAGTAGCCGCCTCAATAATGTCTTTGGTTGCCACTCCTCGTAAGAAGGCTGTGGTAGTGGCTGTTGCCCTTGTAGAATGAGGTCTTATGTTCTGTGGAATTGGTTTTCCATGGCAGGAGTAACAGAATCGTATGCAATTTCCTATCCATTTGGAGATTGTCTGTTTGGAAATAGCTTTTCCTTCCCTTCCTGTTGCATAGGCTACAACAAGTTGGTCAGTCTTTCTGCTATTTTTTGTTCTGTCCAAGTAGTAGCGTAGCTGTCTATGTACATCCAAGGTATGCAGTATTCTTTCCCTCTGTTTTGTGGGTTGGGAAAGAAGGTAGGTAGGTGGATTGCCTGGTTTAAAGACACTCTGGATACCACCTTGGGCATAAATGTAGGATTAGTCCTCATGGACACTCTATCTTGGTGGAAGATTAGGAAGGGTTGCACTGCCATTAAGGCCTGTAGTTCTGAAACCCTCCTTGCTGAAGTAATTGCCAGTAGGAAAGCAGTTTTCCATGACAGGTGTTGTAGGTCTGCTGTTGCTGCTGGTTCAAAGGGTGATAGTGTCAATTTTTCTAGCACAAAGTTTAAATCCCAAGCTGGTAATGGTGGTTTCCTTGGAGGTTTTACATTCTTGATTCCTCTGAGGAACTGCCTGAGCAAAGGGTGCGAAAAACAGGTGGATCAAAGCTGTATTCTGCTGAAATAGCTGATGCATGTATCTTGATGGAGGAGTAGGACAGGCCTGAATGAAGAAGTTCGCCAGATACTCCAGAATGTTAGGCATATCTATGTTTGACACATCTTTTCCTCTTTCCGCACTCCAAATGACAAACCTTTTCCATTTTCCAGCATAGTTCCTTCTTGTTGAAGGTCTGCGTGCTTCAAGAATAATGTCTTTTACTCTTTGGGAAAGTTCTGGATTAGCTGCTGCTATGTGATGTTCCATGCAGTCAGTTGCAACGTTTTAGGTTTGGATGTATGATGCTGTAGTTGTTCTGAGTTAACATCAAAGGCATCAGGGTATTGGCCACATATTGTTCGATACATGCTCCTCAGTAGTGGGTACCAGTGTTGTCTTGGCCAGTTCGGAGCTATCAGGATTATCCTTGGACGTTCTTCCTTGATTTTCAGTAGTACCTTGTGTATCAAAGGAAGAGGTGGGAATGCATATGCTGTTAGGCCTTTCCAGTTGAAGGAGAGCGAATCCACTTTCCATGCTAGTGGGTGGAATGTCCTTGTGCAGAATTTTTGAGCTGGTGATTGAGAGGTGATGCGAATAGGTCTATCTGTGGCATTCCCCATTTCTTTGAGATGGTCTTGAAGATGTCCGGGTGCAGCTTCCATTCGTGGGCATCCAAGTGGTTCTGCTTAATATGTCTGCTAGAGTATTGTCTTTCCCGGTACAAATATTGCCTGTAACTGGATGTTGTAGCTGAGTGCCAGGGTCCACAGCTCCAAGGTCATTCTGCATAGGGGTATGAATGAGTGCCTCCCTGTTTGTTGATGTACCACATGACTGTGGTGTTGTCTGTCCTTATCATCAACTGGCCCTCTTTGAGAAATGGTTTGAACTTTTGGATTGCCAGTTTTACTGCCAGCATTTCTTTTAGGTTGATGTGCAGGTGAAGTTGATCCTGTGTCCACAATCCTTGCACGCATTTGTCCAGCATGTGGGCCCCCCATCCCAGGTCTGAAGCGTCTGTTGTGATGGTCTGGCTTGCTTGACATCTGCGAAAGGGTAGGCCTGGGTTTGACTGGCATGCCTGAGCCCACCATAGGAACTCCTGTTTTAAGCATGGAATTAGTGGGATTTCTGTTTCTAGACTGTGTCTGTGTTGGGACCATAAATTCTTTAGGTACCACTGTAGTTTTCTCATATGTAGTCTGGCAAATGGAACCAAGATTATGCATGATGCCATGAAGCCCAAGGCCTGCAGTACTTTTCTTGCTGTTAACTTGTTCAGTTTTGTTAGTGCCAAGAAGTAAAGAGGAAGTTCTTTTGTTTTTCTGTAGTCAGGAATGCCATTTGTTTTACTGTGTCGAATTACGCCCAAGAATGTCCTTGTTTGGGATGGTATCAGCCTTGACTTTTGTAAATTGACTGTGTATCCCAGTGCTTGTAGCAAGTAAATGACCCTTTGTAAATCTGTTGTCAGCTTGCTTTTGTTGTCCCCTTGTAGCAGGCAGTCGTCCAGGTATGGGTAAATTTGAATTCCCTGTAGTCTGCAATGGGCGATTACTGATGCCAGGCAATTTGTGAATACTCTGGGAGCAGTAGATAAGCCAAAGGGCAATGCTGAGAATTGATAGTGCTCTGATCCTGCAAGAAATCTGAGGTATCTTCTGCAGATTGGTCGAATGGGGACGTGCAGGTATGCCTCCTTGAGATCTAGAGTTACCAGCCAAGACTCCTTGCCCAGCATGGGAAGAAGTTGCTGTAGGGTCAGCATTTTGAATTTTGGGACAATGATGTATGTATTTAAGGTGGACAGGTCGAGGATTGGTCTCCAACTATTTTCCTTTCTTGGAACTAGGAATAGTCTGGAATAGAACCCCTTTCCTTGCTCTGCTGTTGGCACTCTTTCCACAGCTCTCATGTTTGCTAACTCCATTATCTGGTAGAGCCTCTGTTTTTGATTTGGAGGTAGATTTGGCATTCCTCTTTGACTGGTAAAGTGTGGAAGTGAAACCGGTAACCTTGATCTATGGTTTGTAAAATCCACTTGTCTTTTGTTATGTAGTGCCAGTTCTTTGAAAATAAATTTAACTTTCCGCCTAGAGGAGCTGCTATTTGTTCCCTGGTAGGCGGATTTAGGGTTAAGTCACTGTGGTTGTGCTGATGTAGTGGCAGTGGCTGTGTCTGTGCCTCTGTTGTTACCTTGCCACTGTCGTCCTCTGTAGGCACCTCCTCTGGATTGGTTTCTGCCTCTGGAACGTCTATTCCTGCCCCTTTGAAATTTTGTGGAGTCAGGAAAGGACCAATTTTTGGCAGGCCAGTTCCTGCTAAACCTTGGGGGTTGAACCTGCAAGAAATCTTTAACAGTTTGAACAGATTTTGCCTTTTCTTCCATTTTCTTCATAACCTGCTGGGCAGGTGTACCAAACAAACTTGTCTTGTCCATAGGAGCATCTAGCAGCTTAGCTTTAACATGATCCGGTAAAGCTTGTTCCTTTAGCCATGCATGCCTTCTTATCACTGTGCCTGTCATGGCTGATCTAAATGAAGCCTCCAGTGCATCATAGCCACATTTTAAGGAATGGTTGCTAACCTGTTGTATGTTATTTACCATCTCTAATACATATTTCTTATCAAGAGATTCATCAGTGGTTTGTTTTTTAGTTAACTGATCAAGCATAAACTCTTGGTATTGTATCATGTGAATCTGACAGTTTAAAGCTCTAGCTGAGAGAGTAGCTGAAGTGTAGACCTTTTACCCCATCTGTCTAATGACCTTGCTTCCCTTTCAGAAGGAGTAGGGTTTTTAGCTATGGTCGCTGCTACTGCCTTGGGAACCTGGGATATAGTTTCTGGGTCTGCAAGTGGGGCCTTGTAAAGGTGGTGATGAGTATCTGGCACCCTGTAAAATCTGTCTGGTTTGGCAGGGGCTGGGGTAAAGAATCTGGAGCGGAGCAAACATCATTGAAAGCATCATCCACCACAGAGAGAACAGGAGGTATAGCTAAGGGCCTGTGCTGTGGGAGGTGCAGAAAGGTCCTAAGTCTTTTCTGGAGTCTGAAAAATCCTGTTGCTGCCATTGGAACTGTTCTCACATGGCATGCAAGGTTTCCCCAAAGGAGAATTCTTCTGGTGGGGAAGCAGCTGGAATGGATTCTTCAGCATCAGAATCTTCAAAATTGGAGAAGGGAGCCTCTGGCTGGTCAGTTATGTCTGATTCATCAGCAGAATCATCAGAGGACACTGGCTCGCGGGGCTCTGCCCTAGGTCTCTTCTCTGGGGGCTGTGAGGCCCTGTCTGGGTGAGATTGAGATCCTCTAATTAAAGAAATTAAATCTTCTGCCAAAGTAAGCATTTGAGAACTAGAAGAGGGCCTGGATGTGGGGGGTTTAACAGGCACTGTTTTAGTAGTCTTGGCTGCTTTAGCCCTGGCGAAGGCCTTAATGGACATGGCTGCTGGAGGCCTAGCAGCACCACGTGCTGGGGTAGAGACATCCAAGGGGATGGTGTCTGATAAGTCAACCACCGTAGTGGGTAAAATTTCTGAGGTCGATTCAAGAGTTGTAGCAGGGGCCTCAGTTGTAGGAATAGGTTCAGCTGTACTTAGATCAGTTTTCTCGGTTTCGGCCGAAACAGAGACACTAGCGGTTTGCTTAACCATGGTTTCGGCCAAAACCGCGGACCGCGAGTGTCGGTCTTTATCTTTGCGTTTTTTGGTAGATTGGGTAGTCGGAGGATCCGACGGCATAATGTACGCAAAATCAGAACCGAAAAACTGTTCTGCAAACTCCGACCGATGCCTAAGCGTTCGTCGGTTGAAAGAAGCACAGGCCGAACAGGCTGCTACGTCGTGGGCTGGGCCTAAACAAGGCAGACAGTAAGAGTGGAAATCTTTATGAGGTATTTGTTTCCCACAGGTTAAACAATTGTTAACTTTTTCTGACATCGGCTGAGGGAAGAAAGAGAGCCCAACGGGGTACTTAGCTTTAGAAGTCTTCGAAGTAGTATTCGGTAGAAGTAATCTCTGGATCCGACCGACCGGCACTTGCGAACAGCTTCTGCTTCGGGCGCCACGCGGCAAGAAAGACTGAGGAAAATGGCGTCGGCTGATGCTTTTATTCCCGAAGACCAACAGAGATGACGTCGGGTGGAGTGCGACATCAGCCGAAGCCGGACCCGGACTTTGGAATCCGGCCGACTGAAGGGCTGCCTGACGACAGGACAACCCAGTTGTTATGACTGCAGATGCATCCATGAAGGACATCATCCTACACTAAACACCTAACACTCAAATTTTAGAAAAAAAAGGCTGCTTAAAAAGCAATAAACCCACTCTAACGCAGAGTTCAGGAGATCACGATGCTTCAGGCAAGCCGCGGCAAACGAGATCTGGGGGTTGAAAGGTAGTAGAGGTGTGTTATGGGTAAGGGGAGAAGCTTGGAGCTCAGAGCAGATGCTAGTGAATTTGCCGGCTAGGATCGGATACGTTTCTGGAACCCACAGGTTGAAGACCAAATGAAGTAAACTACTTCAGATATATAGTTGCAAGTACAGAAAACTCGTGGAAAAACCTCACATTGATCAGGATCAAATGCAGGAATGGTTAAGGAGAGGCAAATTCAAACTAGAGGATGAGAAGTTAATGCTGGCAGCCCAAGATGGCAGACTACGTTAATGCTGGTTTACAAAGTCCATAGAACATGTGGGAGAAACGGGCAAATATAGGTTTTGTAAAAAAGAATTGGAAACAGTTGCACACCTTGTTGCTGGTTGTGACATAATGGCAGGAGGACTGTATATTAAAAGACATAATAATGTGGCATGACTGTTGCAGTAGGGATTGTGCAAACATTGTAAAACTGAAGTAGCTAAAAAACGCTAGAAACATGAGCCACAAAGCATCACAGAAAATGATGAAGTCTACACCACATGGGATCACCCATTACGAACAGTTCAAAAGATAGATGTGAGACAACCAGATATAGTGGTCCATGAAAAGAAAACAAAAGTACCACTTATCATTGAAATCACTACACCTAGTGACTACACTGTCTTGCATACAAAGTTATAAAAAGTACAGTTTTGTACCTACCATAAATGTAGATGTCCGAACTGGATAGCATCTGCAGTCATAACAGCTGGGTTGTCCTGTCGTCAGGCAGCCCATCAGTCGGCCGGATTCCAAAGTCCGGGTCCGCTTCGCTGATGTCGCTTCATCCGACGTCATCTCTGTTGGACTCCGGGTATAAAGGCATCAGCCGACGCCATTTTCCTCAGTGTTTCTTGCCCCAGATGCCAGAAGCCCTCCTGAAGGCTAAAAATTTTGGATAGATGCCAATGTTTCCAAAAGGATAGAGGTAACCACAAGAATAAGCATGTATGTACATATATACAAACAAATACACCATAAGAGACTCCCCCCCATCAGCTAGCTATTAGGAGGGTAAACACCCTAGGAGTACCTCAGAGGGGAAGGAGGGAGGGTAATCCTGACTGCAGATGCTATCCAGTTCGGACATCTACATTTATGGTAGGTACAAAACTGTACTATGTCCTTCATGGATGCATCTGCAGTCATAACAGCTGGGTAGAATACCATAGCCAACTAGGGGGAGGAGGATAAAGGTAGATTATGGTGAGTTTAGGATCCCTTGCAGTACAGCAGTGGCAAACCCTGCTCGGGATCTGGAATATAGAGGCAAATTATAATGCTTGGCAAATGTATGCACGGAGGTCCAAGTAGCTGCCTCAATAATGTCTTTGGTAGCCACTCGTAAGAAGGCTGTGGTAGTGGCTGTTGCCCTTGTAGAATGAGGTCTTATGTTCTGTGGAATTGGTTTTCCATGGAAGGAGTAACAGAATCGTATGCAATTTCCTATCCATTTGGAGATTGTCTGTTTGGAAATAGCTTTTCCTCTCTTCCTGTTGCATAGGCCACAAAAGTTGGTCAGTCTTTCTGCTGCTTTTGGTTCTGTCCAAGTAGTAGCGTAGCTGTCTATGTACATCCAAGGTATGCAGTATTCTTTCCCTCTGTTTTGTGGGTTGGGAAAGAAGGTAGGTAGGTGGATTATCTTGGTGGAAGATTAGGAAGGGTTGCACTGCCATTAAGGCCTGTAGTTCTGAAACCCTCCTTGCTGAGGTGATTGCCAGAAGGAAAGCAGTTTTCCATGACAGGTGTTGTAAGTCTGCTGTTGCTGCTGGCTCAAAGGGTGATCGTGTCAACTTTTCTAGCACAAAGAAGTCCCAAGCTGGTAATGGTGGTTTCCTTGGAGGTTTTACATTCTTGATTCCTCTGAGAAATTGTCTGAGCAGAGGGTGTGAAAAACAGGAGGATCAAAGCTGTATTCTGCTGAAATAGCTGATGCATGTATCTTGATGGAGGAGTAGGACAGGCCTGAATGGAGAAGTTCGGCCAGATACTCCAGGATGTTAGGCATATCCACGCGTGACACATCTTTTCCTCTTTCAGAACTCCAACTGACAAACCTTTTCCATTTTCCAGCGTAGTTCCTTCTTGTTGAAGGTCTGCGTGCTTCAAGAATAATGTCTTTAACTCTTTGGGAAAGTTCTTGATTAGCTGCTGCTATGTGATGTTCCATGCAGTCAGTTGTAAGGTTTTCAGGTTTGGATGTATGGTGCTGTAGTTGTTCTGAGTTAGCATCAAAGGCATCAGGGGTATTGGCCACATATTTGGAGCTATCAGGATTATCCTTGGATGTTCTTCCTTGATTTTTAGAAGTACTTTGTGTATCAAGGGGAGAGGTGGGAATGCATAAGCTGTTAGGCCTTTCCAGCTGAAGGAGAGCGAGTCCACTTTCCATGCTAGTGGGTGAAATGTCCTTGTGCAGAATTTTTTGAGTTGGTGATTGTGAGGAGATGCAAATAGATCTATCTGCGGCATTCCCCACTTCTTTGTAATGGTCCTGAAAATGTCCGGGTGCAGGTGCCATTCGTGAGCATCTGATGGTCCTGCTTAAAATGTCCGCTAGAGTATTTTCTTTTCCTGGTACAAATCTTGCCTGCAGCTGGATGTTGTAGCTGAGTGCCAGGGTCCACAGTTCCAAAGTCATTCTGCATAGAGGGTATGAATGAGTGCCTCCCTGTTTGTTGATGTACCACATGACTGTGGTGTTGTCTGTCCTTATCAACAGCTGGCCCTCTTTGAGAAATGGTCTGAACTCTTGGATAGCCAGTTTTACAGCCAGCATTTCTTTTAGGTTGATGTGCAGGTGAAGTTGATCCTGAGTCCACAATCCTTGCACGCATTTGTCCAGCATGTGGGCCCCATCCTAGGTCTGAAGGATCTTTTGTTATGCTCTGGCTTGCTTGACATCTTTGAAAGGGAAGGCCCGGGTTGGACTGGCATGCCTGGGCCCACCATAGGAACTCCTGTTTTAAACATGGAATTAGTGGGATTTCTGTTTCTAGGCTGTGCCTGTGTTGGGACCATAAATTCTTTAGGTACCACTGTAGTTTTCTCATATGTAGTCTGGCAAATGGAACCAAAATTATGCATGATGCCATGAAGCCCAAGGCCTGCAGAACTTTTCTTGCTGTTAATTTGTTCA
Organism: Protopterus annectens; assembly: GCF_019279795.1. Classification (NCBI taxonomy): domain Eukaryota; kingdom Metazoa; phylum Chordata; order Ceratodontiformes; family Protopteridae; genus Protopterus; species Protopterus annectens. Next base: position 1,014,352,087 of record NC_056732.1, on the reverse strand, counting down.
GCTTTGTTAGTGACAAGAAATAAAGAGGGAGTTCTTTTGTTTTTCTGTAGTTAGGAATGCCATTTGTCTCACTGTGTCCAATTCCGCTCCCAAGAATGTCCTTGTTTGGGATGGTATCAGCCTTGACTTTTGTAGATTGACTGTGTATCCCAGTGCTTGTAGCAAGTAAATGACCCTTTGCAAATCTGTTGTCAACTTGCTTTTGTTGTCCCCTTGTAGCAGGCAGTCGTCCAGGTATGGGTAAATATGAATTCCCTGTAGTCTGCAGTATGCGATTACTGATGCCAGGCATTTTGTGAATACTCTGGGCAGTAGATAAGCCAAAAGGCAATGCTGAGAATTGATAGTGCTCTGATCCTGCAAGAAATCTGAGGTATCTTCTGCAGATTGGTCGAATAGGGACGTGCAGGTATGCCTCCTTGAGATCTAGAGTTACCAGCCAACACTCCTTGCCCAGCATGGGAAGAAGTTGCTGTAGGGTCAGCATTTTGAATTTTGGGACAATGATGTATGTATTCAAGGTGGACAGGTCGAGAATTGGTCTCCAACTTTTTCCTTTCTTGGAACTAGGAACAGTCTGGAGTAGAACCCCTTTCCTTGCTCTGCTGTAGGCACTTTTCCACAGCTCTCATGTTTGCTAACTCCATTATCTGTCGAGCTTCTGTTTTTGATTTGGAGGTAGATTTGGCATTCCTCTTTGACTGGTATAGTGTGGAAGTGGAATCGGTAACCTTGATGTATAATTTGCAGAATCCACTTGTCTTTTGTTATATGGTGCCAGTTCTTTGCAAATAAAGTTAACCTTCCGCCTAGTGGAGCTGCTATTTGTTCCCTGGTAGGCGGTTTTAGGAGTAAGTCACTGTGGCTGTGTTGAAGTAGTGGCAGTGGCTGTGTCTGTGCCTCTGTTGTTACCTTGCCACTGTCGCCTCTGTAGGCACTTCCTCTGGTTTGGTTTCTGCCTCTGGAACGCCTATTCCTGCCCTTTGAAATCTTGTGGAGTCAGGAAAGGACCAATTTTGGCAGGCCAGTTCCTGCTAAACCTTGGGGTTGAACCTGCAGGAAATCTTTAACAGTTTGAACTGATTTTGCCTTTTCTTCCATTTTCTTCATAACCTGCTGGGCAGGTGCACCAAACAAACTTGTCTTATCCATAGGAGCATCTAACAATTTAGCTTTAACATGATCTGGTAGAGCTTGCTCCTTTAGCCATGCATGCCTTCTTATCACTGTGCCAGTCATGGCTGATCTAAATGAAGCCTCCAGTGCATCATAGCCACATTTTAAGGAATGGTTACTAACCTGTTGTATATTATTTACCATTTCTAATACATATTTCTTATCAAGAGCTTCATCAGTGGTTAATTTTTAGTTAACTGATCAAGCATAAACTCTTGGTATTGTATCATGTGAAACTGGCAGTTTAAAGCTCTAGCTGAGAGAGTAGCTGAAGTGTATACTTTTTTACCCCATCTGTCTAATGACCTTGCTTCCCTTTCAGAAGGAGTAGGGTTTTTAGCTATGGTCGTGCAACTGCCTTGGGACCCTGGGATATAGTTTCTGGGTCTGCAAGGGGGGCCTTGTAAAGGTGGTGATGAGTGTCAGGCACCCTGTAAAATCTGTCTGGTTTGGCAGGGGCTGGGGGTAATGAGTCTGGAGCAGAGCAGACATCATTAAAAGCATCATCTACCACTGAGAGAACAGGAGGTATAGCTAAGGGCCTGTGCTGTGGAAGGTGCAGAAAGGTTCTAAGTCTTTTCTGGAGTCTGAAAATTCCTGTTGCTGCCATTGGAACTGTTCTCACATGGCATGCAAGGTTTCCCAAAGGAGAATTCTTCTGGTGGGGAAGCAGCTGGGATGGATTCTTCAGCATCAGAATCTTCAAAATTGGAGAAGGGAGCCTCTGGCTGGTCAGTAATGTCTGATTCATCTGCAGAATCATCAGAGGACACTGGCTCAGGGGCTCTGCCCTAGGTCTCTTCTCTGGGGCTGAGAGGCCCTGTCTGGGTGAGATTGAGATCCTCTAATTAAAGAAATCAAATCTTCTGCCAAGGTAAGCATTTGAGAACTAGAAGAGGGCCTGGATGAGGGGGTTTAACAGGCACTGTTTTAGTAGTCTTGGCTGCTTTAGCCCTGGCGAAGGCCTTAATGGACATGGCTGCTGGAGGCCTAGCAGCACCACGTGCTGGGGTAGAGACATCCAAGGAATGGTGTCTGATAAGTCAACCACCGTAGTGGGTAAAGTTTCAGAGGTCGATTCAAGAGTTGTAGCAGGGGCCTCAGTTGTAGAGATAGGTTCAGCTGTACCTAGATCAGTTTTCTCGGTTTCGCCGAAACAGAGACACTCGCGTTTGCTTAACCATGGTTTCAGTCGAAACCGCGGACCGCGAGTGTCGGTCTTTATCTTTGCGTTTTTGGCAGAAAGTGTAGTCGGAGGATCCGGCGGCATAATGTACGCAAAGTCAGAACCGAAAACTGTTCTGCAAACTCCGACCGATGCCTAAGCGCTCGCCGGTTGAAAGAAGCACAGGCGAACAGGCTGCTACGCCGTGGGCTGGGCCTAAACAAGGCAGACAGTAAGAATGGAAATCTTTATGAGGTATTTGTTTCCCACAGGTTAAACAATTGTTAACTTTTTCTGACATCGGCTGAGGCAAGAAAGAGTCCCCAACGGGTACTTAGCTTTAGAAGTCTTCAAGTAGTATTCGGTAGAAGTAATCTCTGGATCCGACCGACCGGCACTTGCGAACAGCTTCTGCTTCGGGCGCCACGCGGCAAGAAAGACTGAGGAAAATGGCGTCGGCTGATGCTTTTATACCGAAGACCAACAGAGATGACGCCGGGTGGAGTGCGACATCAGCGAAGGCGGACCCGGACTTTGGAATCCGGCCGACTGAAGGGCTGCCTGACGACAGGACAACCCAGCTGTTATGACTGCAGATGCATCCATGAAGGACATCATCTTAAATAAACCCACCCACTCTAACTAGAGGGAGATCGTGCTTTCAGGCAAGCGCCGACAAGCGAGATCTGGGGGGGAAAGGTAGTAGTAGGTGTGTTGGGTAAGGGGGAGAAGCTGAGCTCAGAGCAGATGAAGATGGCAGACTACTACGCTGGTTTACAAAGTCCATAGACACATGTGGGAGAAAACGGCAAATATAGGTTTGAAACATGAGCCACACAAAGCACAGAAAATGATGAAGTCTACACCACATGGGATCACCTATCAGGATTTGCAGGTGGAAACAAGAGCAATGTGGAAGAAAGATACCCATACAATTCCAATAGTAGTAAGAGCAGAATCTATAACTGCATTTAAATACATTATCAATAATTTAACTCCATAAAAATTGCAGGTGTCATTACTGGGCACATTCCGAGTGTTGTGAAGAGCACTTCTGGCTTACATCAAAGATTGAAGCAACAGTGATTTCATGAACTTTAATCATACTTTGACTTAGGAATAGGGTCCATTTCCCATCATGGCATTAGAAACCCAAAAGACCTGGAGAAATTAAAGTAGAGGATGAATTAGCTAGGAAAGACAAGGGTTTAGGAGGAGGCAAAAACAAAATTTATGTATGTGTTGTTGTCAGTCTCACCTTTATTCTCAATGATGGATCGGATGCGAGGAGTCAGATCTGTCTCGGTTTTTCCAATCGCTCGAAGTCTTCAGCAAAGCTCGTGGGCCTCTTCCCTACCCAGAATGCAGTTCCCCTACTACCCCACATCTCATTTGTCGAGCTGCAAGGAAGGTTCTTCAAGCAAGCCCGGGGCCAAGTTTAATTACATTTTTCTCTTATTTTTGTCTTATCTTCTACAATTACTAGCTAATGGTAATGTTTCGCTAGTTCCTCCCCTATCAGTACCCTTTCTTAGCTTAAGAGTGTAAATACACACCCGTTTTACTTAGAGGTGTTCCCCTCCCCACTTCTTCCCACCCCTTTTTCTGGGAATTATTAAAGTTACAGAGAGTCTTTCCTTATCAGTTACCATTGGTTTTAATTAGAGAATGGTCAACTAAAGTTTATTCAAGTCCATTTAAGTTAGAGGACTTTTCCCTTGTTTCAAAGTTCATTTATGTGAGAGAACTTTCCCTCGCTTCCTGAAGTCCATTTAAGTTAGAGGACTTCCCCCTTTCCCCTCCTCCTTCTTATCATAGGAAGTTACTAGGCTATTGGCCCTGAGGCCCTTATAAGCCTAGCCAAGAGTTTAGCCCATGTTTAGACAAATCAGCACCCAATGCCCCCTGTCCAGCAGGGACACTGGTGGAATCCCAGGGGTATATTTTCTGTTTCCCATCCAGTTATCCAGGTTGTGCTTAAAAGGGGAGACTACCTCCATCCTTGGAGCCGATCTTGCCCCTTGAAGTTCATTTAAATTAGAGAAAGTACAGTTGTGGACACTTACCATAAATGTAGATGTACGAGTGTATTCACTGTTGAAGTCATTACATTTGGGTTATCTGCTTGCAGGTAGCCCTCAGTCGGCCTGATTAACAAAGTCTTGGGTCCTGCGTCAGTTGCTGTCCCTTCTTCCATGACGTCAGGTCATCAGGGGTATAAAACATGCAGCTGATGCCATTACATCAGTTTTTCTTGCCCCAGATGTCAGGTGCCCCCCTAATGGGAAAGAATTAAACATAAAAGCACAAAGATATACCTCCAACAAAAAAGCAAATACACCAAAAAGGCTTTTAAGCATAGTAAAGGAAAGTACAGGTATAGTCAAAAGAAGTTAGGGGGCTGGAGGGAGGGTAACCAGGACTGCAACAGTGAATACACTCGAACATCTACATTTATGGTAAGTGTACACAACTGTACTATGTTCTTCGTGTTTCACTGTTGCAGTCATTACATTTGGGTAGATTCCCAAACCTATGGTTGGGAGGAGGAATTTAGATAGTATTAGGGCCAGCTATAAGGCCCTGCAAGACTGCAGTGGCAAAGCCAGCTCTGGATTTAGAGAAAATTGGCAAATGATAATGTTTGGTGAAAGTATGTACAGAACTCCAGGTAGCAGCTTCGAGGATGTCCCTGGTAGGGACGCCTCTGAGAAAGGCTGTAGAGGTAGATGCAGCCCTGTTGGAGTGAGGTCTGATCCCATGGGGGATAGGTTTTCCATGGTGCTTATAGCAGAAATGAATGCAATGGCTTATCCACTTAGAAATGGTTTGCTTTAAAATAGCCTTCCCCTCTGCCCCTGCAACAAATGCCACCAGCAGTTATTCAGATTTCGTTTGAGGTTTAGTCCTGTCCAAGTAGAATCTAAGTTGTCTGTGCACATCTAAGGAATGCAGTATCCGTTCCCCTTTATTCCGTGGATTGGGAAAGAAGGTTGGCAAATGAATGGACTGATTAAGAGCCACCTTGGGTATGAAGGATGGATTGGTTCTGAGGGACACCATGTCCGCATGAAAGATGATGAAAGGCTCCAATGCCATAAGGACCTGTAATTCAGATACCCTTCTAGCTGAAGTGATTGCTAAAAGGAAAGCTGTTTTCCAAGAAAGAAATTTTAAGTCTGCAGTAGCAGCTGGCTCGAAAGGAGGTAGAGTGAATTTCTTCAAGACAAAGTTAAGGTCCCAGACTGGGGTTGGAGCTCTAACTGGGTGGTCTCAATTTTTTTCCCCCTCTGAGGAACTGCTTGAGCAGTGGATGACAGAAGAGGGGAGGTTCTGTGTTATAATGAGCTGAAATGGCTGAGGCATGGATTTTAATGGAGGAAAAATATAGGCCCTTGTGAAGCATCTCAGTTAAGTATTGTAAAATCTAAGGTAAACTGGGCGCTGCTGTGCTCATCCCTTGAGATTGGTTCCAGGCACAGAATCTTTTTCATTTTTCAGCATAAGATTTTCTAGTACTAGGCCTCCTTGCCTCAAAAATGATATCCATCACAGGTTTGCTGAGGGATGGTAAAGGAGAGATTAAGTAATTAGCCAGGCTGCAAGGTTCGGTGTTGGAAGCTGAGGGTGCAGAACCTGGTTCGCCTGCTGAGACAGCAGGGTAGGAAGTCTGAGGCAGGTGCCATGGAGATAACCGTGACACACTGAACAGGAGGGGGTACCAGTGTTGGCGCGGCCATTCTGGAGCAATCAAAATCATCCTTGGTTTGTCCTGTTTGATTTTTAGTAGTACTCTGGAGAGCAGAGGCACAGGGGGGGGGGGGGATGCATAGACTGATAGGTTTTTCCAGCTGAAGGACAGAGCAACCACTTTCCAGGTTTGTTTATTGTGCAACTTTTGTCCAAATGGTAGTTCTGGGGAGAAACAAACGGGTCTATATCTGGGCTCCCCCCATTTGCTTGTCAACATGTTGAAAATCCTTGGCTCTAGTTTCCACTCGTGGGGGTCCATGAGGTTTCTACTTAGTCCGTATGCCAGTGTATTTAATTTTCCTGGCAGGAATTGAGCTTGTAGGTGCACTTGGTAGCTCAAAGCTGTGTTCCACAATGCCATGGCTAGTCTGCATAGGGGGTAAGAATGTGTACCCCCCTGCTTGTTTATGTACCACGTAACAGTGGTGTCCATCTTTACCATTAGTTGTCCTGGAAGAATGTGGTCCTTGAAGGCTGTCAGAGCATTCTGTACAGCTAACATTTTTTTTTAGGACTAGAGGCCTGAGCATGTGGCCTGGGTGTCGGTTTTTTAAGCATGGATCAAGATTTAGGCCTAAGTAAAGGAGACGTCGGTTTAATATGCAAGTCCGTAGGCCTGAATACACACTCAGAAGCTGGATGCACAGCGGCTCCGGACCCATCCAAGGTAGAGACATCCGCGGGTTCCATAATTGAAACATCTCGCGGCATACTGGACTCCGAATGGGTCTCAGTAGAGGCCTGCGAATCAGAAGTAGCGTGTATCAGGGGCTGTGAAAGTGCCTCACTGAGTGAACTGGCGACTGGCTTAGGAGAAGTGTCGTCGGCAGTTTTGGACCATGGCAATCTGGTCTCTGTCTTTACCTTTGCGTTTTTTTCTGAATCCCGGCAGTCGGATGGCTAACTGATGACATTTCTGGATAATTAAACCGAGAACCGAAATATTTAGAGGAAAAAATATACCGACGACTGATAGTGCGCTGATTAAATAAAGCACAAAACCGACAGCAAGGTACGTCGTGGTCAGGGCCTAGGCAGGGAATACAGTGCGAATGAAAATATTTATGAGGTATTTCCTTTCCACAAGTAATGCAATTATTAACTTTTACTGATATCAGTAAGGAGCAAGTAAAAGTTTGCCAAACCAGTACTTAGCTTTAGTTGAAGACTTCGATTCTGAAACTCGAAAACAAAAATTTCAGGGGTCGGCCGACCAGCACTTGCGAAATGCTTTTGCTTCGGGCACCGCACGGCAAGAAGGACTGATGTAATGGCGTCGGCTGCATGTTTTATACCCCTGATGACCTGACGTCATGGAAGAAGGGAAAGCAACCGATGCAGGGCCCAAGACTTTGTTAATCAGGAGACTGAGGTCTACCTGCAAGCAGATAACCCAAATGTAATGACTGCAACAGTGAAACAAAAAGAACATCTTCCCTTCTTTATTCTCTCTATTATTATTGTTGATGTTGTTCTGGTTGTTACTGATGTTAATACAGTTTAATATGGTTCTATATTAACATATCGCATGCTCAGAAGAGCGAACGACAGATAATTATTTTCCAATGGAAAACAATCACTGTTCCAAAAAAAAAAAAAAAACACAGTAAAACATTACTTAGCATGGGGGGCTATGCCCCCCACACGCCCCTACTTAAATATACCAACTCCGAGATCATACTACAGTGCCGAAAAGGCAAAGTAGCGAAAGCGGCCAAATGAATTCTTTCCCAGGGAAAGAATTCACTGAAACGCCGCTTAGCTATTTTGTCTTTTCGTGCTTTACTGTTCAACAAAGACGCATTTGACAACCTGCTTCTGCGACTGCGTAATAGGGAACCGTTTAATATAGCTTAATAGTAGAGCTTTTCTTGGATTAGTTAGCTTTTCTAGTTTAGTGCTTTCCTTAGGCTGCCTTTTAATATGTCCCAAAAGGAAGGTAAGCCTTTGGGCTTTAAGAAATGCGAGAAATGAAGCAAGAAAATGCCACTCAGTTTGGGGCCTCTTCATTTGCAAGAATCATGCTCTATTTGTCATGTCTTTAATTCAAGGGCATTATTAGAACGGAAGAACAGGTTGATTCTGAAGGGGTTGATCAGAATACCCTTCTTTGAGGCTATTTCTGCAGATCTCCCCTCTCCTAAATCTGACAAGTTTGAGAGGTCAGGGAAATGGTCATCTCCCGCTCTGAAAACTTAATTGGAGCCAAGGACCAAGCAACCAAAGATGTCTGCTCCGACAGTACCTATTGAGCAGACAGCTGCTACACAGCCAGGGACCTCCTCAGATTGGTCCAAACTTTCAGATCCGAAGACCTCCACAAAGTCAGCTCCCAAGTACCCACTGAAATCTGAATTTCATTATCGGAGACTATTTCCATCCTTGGTGCAGATCACTGCTCAGCTTCCATCGTATTTTCTTGCTAGAGCCGGATCCCCAACGCTGTCTACAAGGTCTACCAGGAGCTTCTCAGATGAAGATGTGGACAGAGTGGTGCAGAAGGTTCTTAAGATACCTGCTTTGGCCAAGCTTTTGGATCCCAACCCAAAGGAGTCAGATCAGACAGACATTAACCCAGTGGCGCCTACTCTTCCTCCAAGCTATCACTTGGTCTCGAAGCCGGAAGACTCTGATACCCAGCTAGTGTCTGTATTGGGTCAGCGATCACCTATTGGTTCTTCAGATTCAATTTCCACTCTGAGTGTTTCCGTTCAGTCGGAGCAGGAAATCTCTGGGAGAAGATGCTCGCCGGTTAGGTCCTCGGAGGAGATTCAGGTCACTTCGGATCAGACACCATCTCTTGGGGCCTTGGCTTGGATGGGTTTGGCTCCTACCTCTTCCTCAGAGCTTCCATTTCCTGTGCCAAGAGCTCTCACAGGCCCAACATCCTTGTGGAGTTCCTCCGAGCAGGGGCGGTCTGCTTTTGAGGAGGGTAATGACTGTTCCTCAGTCTCAGGCACAGTCTCCATCGAAGCTTCCTCCCTCTACAGCACAGGTGTCTTTTCCTCTTCACCCCCATCCACAGGATCATAGGGATTTAAAGCCTCACAATGTTCCCCAGGCGACTCCCCCCTCCTTCCGAAACTTCTCCAGAATACCCCACTGAAGAAGTCCTCAGAAGAGAACATGCAAGAGGAAGCATCTCGACTCACCGCAGGAGTCAGTCACTTCAGATACTGACCTCAATGAAGCAAAAGGATCCCCACAGTCACCTCCCCAGGATGTCTCCAAAGGAGACATCCTGGAAATCTCCAGAGAGGTGACTGGCAGTCCTCATCCCCTTCTATTGAGGAGTTCTTGTACCTGAAGATTTTCGGATCATGCCCTTCAACGTCCTGGGTGATACCACCTTCTGACGAGTTTATCCAATTAATCTCTCGGAAGGCATGGGAGACCCCTACTCCACACAGCCTACTCCTAAATGCCCAGTTAAGTACATTACAGCCCCTAAGGATCAAGCTTTTCTCACAAAGGGTGTAGCAGTTGATGTCACAGTCATGGCGGCAGCCATGAAGAACTCTCCGAAACTAGCTCCGCTATCCATGCTTTTTATAAGGATTCTAGGACTATGGATAGATATGGGAAGCGTATCTTTTCTTCAGCGGCTTTCACATTGAGCTTGCAAATTATCTTACTTCACCAGATTACAGAGACCTGTTACCAGGACACACAGGGTGGTAGTTCCCCCTGAGGCAGAGGGAGGAACAATAACAGAAGATGCTGTCCACCAGCAGACAGGGTCCACAGAATCAGGGCTATAGAGAATCCTTTTCTGATAGACCTTTTCAGCCCTCTTGAAGGAGTGCCCGACTGCTCGTCTCTGGAGGCAATCAGGGATCGAGTGTCACTGCACCTCTAAATCTGGCAAAACATCACAGATGACAAATGGGTGCAAGACATAATATCCAGGGTTTAAATAATTCCCTTTTCCTTCCCCAATCTCGCAAAAAGTTGCTCAGCAAAAGAGTCACCCAAAAAGTCCCCACAGAGCAGAGAGGATCAAGAACTTACTCAAGATTCTTTTCAGATCCAAAGAAAAGAGAGGACTGCATACCAATATTGCATCTCAGTGAACTGAACACTGAAGTCTACAATTCTATTCTTGGGGAAAGACAACTGGATGTGCCCTACCGACCTTCAGGATGCGTACGATCACATAAAGATAGAAAGACTATCCAAAAGGTACCTGCGCTTCAGGCAAGGAGCCAGTCATTTCCAGTTTCCAGCTCTGCTCTTGGTCTCACTACAGCCCCCAGAATGTTTACCAAATGCATGGCAGTAGTGGCGGCGCACCACAGATGCATGGGATTCCAAGTGTTTCCATATTTGGGCAAAGTACAGTTGTGTACACTTAAACCATAAATGTAGATGTTAGAGTGTATTCACTGTTGCAGTCATCACACTAGGGGTTATCTGCCTGCAGGTAACCCTCAGTCGTCCCGAATACCAGAGTCTTAGGATTTCTGCACTGGATGGTGTCGCCTCTTCCACGACATCAGGTCATCAGAGGTATAAAACATGCAGCTGATGCCATTACATCAGTTTTTCTTGCCCCAGATGTCAGGAGCCACCAAAACAGGAAGCAATTACATGGTGTGGAACATCTCCAGTAAAAATTAAATACCGCAGTCATAAGATATGGCCAAAAAGAGAATAGGTAGAAAGCACAGAAGAGTCAGGGGGCTGGAGGGAGGGTAACTAGGACTGCAACCGTGTATACACTCTAACATCTACACTTCTGGGAAGTGTACACAGCTGTACTATGTTCTTCGTGTTTCACTATTGCAGTCATCACACATGGGTTGATTCCCAAGCTGAGGAAGGGTGGAGGCAGTCAAGTAATAGTAGGGCTGGCTAGCAGGCCTTGTAAGGCTGCTGTGGCAAATCCAGCTCTGGATTTAGAAAAGACAGGTAAGTGGTAATGCTTGGTGAAGGTGTGTACAGAACTCCAGATTGCAGCTTCCAGGATGTCCCTGGTAGGGACTCCCCTGAGAAATGCTGTAGAGGTTAAGGTAACCCTAGTGGAATGAGTACTGATCCCCTGTGGGGTAGGTTTTCCATGGTGTTTGTAGCAGAAATGGATGCAGTGTGATATCCATTTGGAAATGGTTTGCTTTGAAATGGCCTTGCCCTCTGCCCCTGTAGCAAAGCTGACTAGCAGCTGGCCAGATTTTCTGAAAGGCTTAGTCCTGTCAAGGTAGAACCTGAGTTGTCTGTGCACGTCCAAAGAGTGAAGGATCCTTTCCCCTTTATTCTGAGGATTAGGGAAAAAGGTTGGTAAATGGATGGTTTGGTTTAGAGCCACAGTGGATACCACCTTGGGCATAAAAGATGGGTTAGTCCTGAGGGAAACTCTGTCAGCATGGAAAATAATGAAGGGTTCCACAGCCATTACTGCCTGTAACTCAGACACTCTTCATTCTGAAATGATGGCTAGAAGTAACCATGTTTTCCAAAAGAGGAATTTTAACTGTGCTGCAGCAGCAGGCTCAAAAGGGGGAAGCGTGAGCTTCTCTAGTACAAAGTTAAGGTCCCAAGGCAGGGGTGGGAGCTCTCCTCGGGGGTCTTAAATTGTTAGCTCCTCTCAGGAAGTGTTTGATCAGAGGGTGAAAAAAGACAGGTGGGCTCAGTATTATAATGAGCTGAGATGGCAGAGGCATGAATCTTAAAAGGAAGGAAGGATAGGCCTTTGTGGAGCAGCTCTGCTAGGTAATCTAGGATTGGAGGTACGGTGGGCACAGCTGTGTCCTTCCCTTGAGACTGTCTCCAAGAACAGTATCTTTTCCATTTTTCTGAATAGGATTTCCTAGTACTAGGCCTTCTGGCCTCAAGGATGACATCCAGCACCTGTTTTCTGAGGGTTGCTGGTGGTGTACTCAGGGAATAAGCCAGGCTGCAAGGTTCAGGGTTTGCAGCTGAAGATGCAAAATCTGTCCCTCCTGCTGGGGCAGCAGGGAGGGTTCTGATGTAGGTGCCAGGGTGGCACTGCTGCCAGACTTGCGTAGGAGTGGGTACCAGTGCTGGCGGGGCCAGTCCAGTGCAATAAGGATCGTCCTTGGTTTGTCCTGTTTGATCTTGAGTAGTATTTTTATGAGGCGGGGCAGAGGAGGAAAGGCATAAATTGAGAGGTTTTCCCATGTAAAGGATAGGGCATCCACTTTCCATGCCTGGCTGTGGGGATTTCTGGTGCAGTATTTGCTCAATTGATGGTTTAGGGGGAGGCAAAGAGGTCCACCTCTGGTGTCCCCCACCTGTGGGTTAAGTTTGAATGAGTTGGGTTCCAGTTTCCACTCGTGTGGGTGCAGTAGGTTTCTGCTTAAGTCGTCTGCCAGTGAATTATGTTTGCCTGGCAGGAATTGAGCTTGCAGGTGCACTTGGTTGCTCAAGGCTGTGTTCCACAGGGCCATGGCTAACCTGCAGAGTGGGTAGGAATGAGTTCCCCCCTGCTTGTTTGTTGCACCACATAACTGTGGTGTTGTCTGTCTATCAAGAGTTATCCTGGAAGGATAAGGTATTTGAAGGCTGTCAGAGCATTCTGTACAGCTAACATTTCTTTTTGATTGATATGTAGGTGAATTTGTCCTTGGCTTTATTTGCCTTGAATGCATTTGCCAGCCATGTGAGCCTCCCATGCATAGTCTGATCCATCTGTTGTCAGGGCTTGGGCGGCGAGGGGTTGAGTGAAAGGGAGTCCCCTTGCTGTGGTTGCAAGCTTCTGCCACCAAAGGAACTCTGCCCTTAGACAAGGAATGATAGGAATATTTGCTTCCAGTTCCTGAGAATGTTGTCACCAGAGACTTTTTAAGTACCACTGAAGTTTCCTCATATGCAGTCTTGCATATGGAATTAGTAAAATGCACGTGGCCATGAACCCTAGGGCTTGCAGTATTTTTCTTGCAGATAGATGGGTTCTGGTGGCCATTAGTTTGAAGTAGTTTGTCAAATAAACCTACTTTTCCGGAGTAAGGAATGCCATCTGGGAAGTTGTGTTCAAGCTTGCTCCCAGGAATACAATCTTTTGGCTGGGCACCAGATGTGATTTATTTTCACTGATGGTGTACCCCAGAGAAGTTAGAAGTCTCTTTACAAATGCCAGGTGCTGAAGTAGCAATTCCTGACTGTCTGCCTGAATCAGCTAATCATCCAAGCATGGATAAATTTGAATTTTTGTCTGCCTTCAGTATGCAATGGCTGGAGCCAGGCACTTTGTGAATACACTGGGCACAGTAGATAAGCCAAAGGGAACTGCAGAGAACTGATTCCCTTATGGGGATGTGCAGATAAGCTTCTTTTAAAGTCTAGGGTGACCAGCCAGGATTCCTTGGCTAGCATAGGAAGCAGCTGTTGTAGTGTAAGCATTCGGAATTTTGGGACCACCAGGAAGGTGTTGAGAATGGACAGGTCCATGATAGGGCACCAAGAACCATCTTTTCTGGGCACAAGCAACAGTCAGGAGTAGAAACCCTGTCCTCTTTGCTCTATTGGAATAGGATGAATAGTCCTGATACTGAGAAGAGAAAGTACTTGCTTTTGAGCCTCTGTCCACTGGTTTGGAGGAAGGTGTGGTAACCTGCTTGGGGTTGGCAGTGAGTGGAAGTAGAATCTGTATCCCTGGGATACAATGTTTAGGACGCATCGGTCATGGGTAATGGACATCTAGTTTATTGCATGCAGGGCGAGTTTTCCTCCTAGGAATGCAAGTACTTGGGCATGGCTGGAAAGGATGACAGACAAGTCAGTGTGAATTTTTTCCATAAGGGGGTGGCTTACCACTCCCTGTTTTTGAGGGTGAGTGTACCCTGAGACTGTAGTCTTGGTGGTCTGTTGCCCCTGGATTTGGGCTGAGAAGACTTGGTAGGGACTGGAAAGGACCAGTTTTTTGAAGGCCAATACCTACTGAATCTAGATGGCTGTACCTGTAAGAAATCTTTAGCAGTTTGCATAGATTTAGCTTCTTCCTCCATCTTTTTAAGAATCTCTTCACATGGTCTGCCAAGATTTGTTCCTTCAGCCAGGCATGCCTTCTCAGTACAGACCCAGTGACAGCAGCCCTGCAAGATGCTTCTAAGGCATCAAAACCCCACTGCAAAGGATGTTTACTTACTTGGTTTGCAGAATGCATTAACTCTTGTAAATCTTTATTTTCTGCAAAATCTGGAAGCAACAACATTTTTTGTTTAATTAGTTCCATAATATGCTGCTGGTACGTCAACATGTGGAACTGGCAATTTAAAGCCCTGTTGGCAAGAGTTGCAGAGGTATATACCTTCTTGCCCCATCTGTCTAAAGCCCTCGAATCCCTGTCCGAAGGGGTAGGATTTTTGGCTGTAGTAGCCTTAATACCTTCAGGTCCCTGGGAAATGGTCTCTGGATCCGCAGTAGGATTCTTAAAGAGAAATCCGTGAGAGTCAGCTACCCTGTAGTACCCGTCAGGCTTTCTTGGAGCTGTTGGTAAAGTATCAGAAGTAAGACTGGATTCCATGAAAACATCATCTACAATATGCAGGACAGAAGGTATAGCTAGAGCCCTGTGCTGAGGCAAGTCTAAAAATTCTCAGAGTCTCTTTTTGGACTGTGGGTAGTCCTGGCATTCCCAGCGGAAATGCTCTCTTAAGGTATGCAAGGTTTCACCAAAATAAAAGTCCTCTGGAGGGGAAGCAGAGGCAATGGAATCCTCTGCATCTGAATCCTCATAGGTAGATAAGGGTATGTCCTGGTAATCAAAAGGATCAGAGTCATCGGACTCATGGTCTGTTGAATCAGAAGGGAAATCAATTCTTTGTCTTTTACAGGGGGAAGGCTGGCTTCCCCTAATTAGAGTTATAAGGTCTTCAGCCATTCTAAGTATTTTTTTCTGTGGCATGGGAGGCTTGAGCATGTGCTTTGGTTGTCTGTTTTCTAAGCGTAGTGCAAACTCTGGGCCTGAGAAAAGTACAGTTTTGTACCTACCATAAATGTAGATGTTCGAGTGTTCACACTGCTGCAGTCATCACACTTGGGTTATCCTGCCGTCAGGCGGTCCCGCAGTTGGCCAGAGTTCCAAAGTCTTGGTCCGGCGTCGGTTGCTGTCGCTTCTTCCCTGACGTCAGTGCGCCAGGGGTATATAAGAGGCATCCAACGCCGTTTTCTTCCGTTTTTCTTGCCCCAGATGTCAGGTGCCCCAAGTAGGTAGGCAATACATATCGCTAATAAAACATATAAAAGGAATAAAAGGAATACCTTCAGTTACAAGCAAATACACCACAAAGGTTGTACAGGATAGAAAGGTACAGAAAAGTTCAGCTAGGTCAGAGGGAATGGAGGGAGGGTAACCTGGACTGCAGCAGTGTGAACACTCGAACATCTACATTTATGGTAGGTACAAAACTGTACTATGTTCATCGTGTTACACTGCTGCAGTCATCACACTTGGGTTGAATCCCAAAGCTAAGGATGGGCGGTGGAACTAAACAGGGTTTGGAAAAGCTAGTAGGCCCTGCAGAACTGCAGTGGTAAAGCCAGCTCTGGTTTTAGAGTATAGAGGTAAGTGATAGTGCTTGGTGAAGGTGTGCACTGAACTCCAAGTTGCAAGCCTCCAAAATATCCTTGGTTGGTACCCCTCTTAGGAAGGCTGTTGATGTTGCTGTAGCCCTGGTGGAATGGGGTCTAATGTTACCAAGTACAGGTTTCCCATGGTGTGTGTAGCAGAAACGGATACAATGTCCTATCCATTTTGAAATGGTCTGTTTTGAGATAGCCTTTCCTTGTGATCCTGCAGCATAGGATACAAAGAGCTAGTCAGATTTTCTGAAAGCCTTAGTTTTATCCAAGTAATAACGTAATTGCCTGTGAATGTCCAAAGAATGTAGGAGCCTTTCCCCTTTGTTCTGGGGGTTTGGATAAAAGGTGGGCAAATGAATGGTTTGGTTTAGGGCCACACTAGATACCACCTTTGGCATAAAGGAAGGGTTAGTTCGTAAAGCGACTCTGTCTTGATGAAAAATGATGAAAGGCTCCACTGCCATTAGGGCCTGTAGCTCTGAGACTCTTCGTGCTGAAGTTATTGCTAGCAGCAGGGCAGTTTTCCATGATAGAAACTGTAAATCAGCTGTAAAAGCTGGTTCAAAGGGCGGTAGTGTAAATTTTTCCAAAACAAAGCTGAGATTCCAAGTTGGTGTTGGTGCTCTCCGGGGCAGTCTTATGTTCTTAGCCCCTCTGAGGTACTGTCAGTAATGGATGTGAAAATATAGGAGGATCCGTGTTGTAATGAGCTGAAATAGCGGAGGCGTGGATCTTAATAGATGAAAAGGAAAGTCCTTTGTTGCAACATCTCAGTTAAATATTGTAGAATCTGAGGAATATTTGGGACAAGGGGATTCTGGCCTTTAGCCTGGTTCCAGGCGCAGAATCTTTTCCATTTGTCTGAATAGGCTTTCCTGGTGCTGGGCCTCCTGGCCTCCAGAATGACATCCATAACAGCTTTAGAGAGAAGTGTTGACTGGTTGTTTACGTAATTTACCATGCAGCCAGATTTAAAGTCTTGAGCTGGCTGTCTAGAATCTGATTGTTTTGCTGAGTGAACAGGTGAGGAATTTGAGGTAAAAGCCTTGAGCCATGTTCCTTAGTATTGGATACCAGTGTTGGCATGGCCAGTCTGGAGCAATGAGTATCATTTGTGGCCTCTCTAATCTGGCTTTCAGCAGCACCTTTGCCAGAAGATGCAGTGGAGGAAAGGCATACACTGTTAATGTTTTCCAACTGAATGAGGGGGCGTCCACTTTCCAAGCTAGTGTGTGGTATGTCCTTGTGCAAAATTTTTGTAGTTGGTAGTTTTGGGGGGAGTCAAACAGATCTATGTCTGGGCTCCCCCATTTTTGAGTTATCATTGCGAATACTTGTGGATCTAGTTTCCACTTGTGAGGATCTATGATGTTTCTGCTTAGACTGTCTGCCAATGTGTTTTTCTTTCCTGGCAGGAATTGTGCTTGTAGTTGAACTCGGTAGGTCAGTGCTGTGTTCCACAAGCTCATTGCTTGCCTGCATAGGGGGTAGAAATGTGTGCCCCCTTGCTTGTTTATGTACCACATCACTGTGCTGTTGTCAGTCGTTATTAGTAGTTGTCCTGGATGTAGGAGGCCCTTGAAAGCTGTTAGGGCATTTTGTACAGCTAGCATCTCTTTTTGATTGATATGTAGATGCCTTTGATCTGCAGACCATTTGCCCTGAATACACTGTCCTGCCATGTGTGCTCCCCAGGCATAATCCGATGCATCCATTGTTATACTTTGCCTGGCTGTGGGTAAGGTAAAAGGCTGACCCTTGTTAAGGTGACATGCCTGAGCCCACCATAGAAACTCCTGTTGAAGGCAGGGAATGAGTGGTATTATTGTTTCCAAGCTGTGGCTGTGTTGAGTCCATATGCTTTTCAGGTACCACTGTAATTTCCTCATATGCAGTTTTGCATATGGTATTAGTAGTATGCAAGATGCCATGAATCCCAAGGCCTGCAGAATTTTTCTTGCAGGGAGTTGGGTCTTTGTTGCCATCATTTTGAAGTACTGAGTCAGTTGTCCTTGCTTGTCTGGCATGAGAGAAGCCATCTGGGCCATTGTATTTAAGCTGGCACCCAGGAATATTATGTCTTGTGAGGGCACTAGTTTTGACTTCTTTTCGTTTACTGTGTACCCTAGGCAACTTAATAGGTTTTTGACAAACACCAGATGCTTTAAAAGAATGTCCTTGCTTTCTGCTTGAATAAGGCAGTTGTCCAGGTATGGATATATTTGAATTCCTCTTTGTCTGCAGTATGCAATAACTGGTGCCAGGCATTTTGTGAAGACCCTGGGCGCAGTAGATAAGCCAAAGGGCAGTGCAGAGAATTGGTAATGGGCTGAACCTGCTATAAATCGGAGGTATCTTCTGCAATTTTGTCTGATAAGGACATGCAGGTATGCCCTCCTTGAGGTCCAACGTTACTAGCCAAGCCTTCTTGGCCGGCATGAGAAGAAGTTGCTGTAGTGTTAGCATCTTGAATTTGGGTACTTCAAGGTATGTGTTTACAATTGAGAGGTCCAGAATGGGTCTCCAAGCTTTGTCCTTTCGGGGAACTAGAAAGAGTCTTAAGTAAAATCCTTGTCCCTGCTCCTGTGTAGGAACCTGTTAAATAGCTCTCATGTCCATGAGAGCTGTAATTTGTTTTTGAGCCTCTGCCCATTGATTTGGTGGCAGGTTTGGCATTCCTTTTATCATTGGTAAAGTGTGAAAGTGGAATCTGTATCCTTGAGATACAATATTTAGGACCCATTTGTCTTTTGTGATGATGCGCCAGTTGTCTGCAAAAAGTGTTAGCTTTCCTCCCAAGGGAGCTGCCAAGAGGGATTTGCTTGGCAGTCTGAAAAGTAAGTCATTGTGTTTGTCTTCTGGTAGTTTTGAGACCTGTCTTTTCCTACTTTCTGGGTTGTGGCACCCCATTGTCGAGGCTTGTAAGAGCCTTGTGACTGACCTCTGCCCCTTGGGCGTCTGTATTTGCCCCTCTGTGGTCTGTCAAAAGCTGGAAAGGACCAGTTTTTGGTTGGCCAATTTCTGCTGAAATGAGGGGGTTGAACCTGTAAAAAATCCTTGACCATCTGCATAGATTTTGCCTTCTCCTCCATTTTCTTTAAAACCTCTTCTGCTTTTACATCAAATAAAACATCCTGCTGTAAAGGTAAATCCAATAACTTTGCTTTTACATGATCAGGTAAAGTTTGTTCTTTTAACCAAGCATGCCTACGTATGACAGACCCTGTCACTGCTGCTCTACAAGACGCTTCCAATGAATTAAATCCACATTGCAAAGTATGTTTTCCCACTTGTTCAGCTGCATGCAACAAATCTTGCATTTCCTTGTAATCAGGCTGCTCTGTATGTGTGATCATTTTTTGTTTTAATTGAGACATCAAATATTGTTGATATTTCAGCATGTGAAGCTGGCAATTTAAGGCCCTCATAGCTAGAGTAGCTGAAGTATATATTTGCTTTCCCATCTGTCTAGTGCTCTAGAATCCCTTTCAGAGGGTACAGGATTTTTAGCAATAGAGGCCTTAACCCCTTTGGGACCCTGGGAAATGGTTTCTGGGTCAGCAACAGAGCTTTTATATAGGAATTTGTGTGAGTCAGGGACTCTGTGGTATCTGTCTGGTTTGGCTGGTGCAGGAGGTAGTGAATTTGGGTTAAGGCTAGATTCTGAATAAACATCATCCACAATGTCTAACACTGGTGGAATAGCAAGTGGTCTGTGCTGGGGTAGTAAAAGGAACTCTCGGAGCCTTTTCTTAGAATCAGAGTAATCCTGGCTTTCCCAGTGGAAATGTTCCCTCATGGTATGTAAAGTTTTCCCAAAAGAGTAGTCTTCTGGGGGAGATGCTGAAGGAATAGACACTTCAGCATCAGAGTCTTCATAAGGGGGGAAAAGAATATTAATGTTCCTCAGAAGAATCTGAGGAAATTGAAACCTGGTCAGAGGAAGCGTAGTCCTCCTCCTGTCTAGGCCTTTTATCAGGAGGGGGATGGGAACCCCTGATTAGGGTAATTAAGTCTTCAGCCATCTTAAGCATCTGTTTCTTAGGCATGGGGCCTTGTACTGGAGACTGCTGTACAGTATTCTTTGCTTTTAAAGGAGTTTTCAGCTTTGCATAGGATTTAATAGTGAGTGTAGTCGGTCTGAAGACACCTTCTGCAACTGAAGGCATTTCAACTGCACCGGAATCTCCTTCAGCCATGGAGTCAGAAGGGCCTAAAGGTTGTGGAGGCCTAGCAATCTCTTCTTGGGAATCGGATGCCGCCTGGGGTTCTGAATCAGCAGTCGTCAGGGGCTGCATAGGTGCTTCACTGAAAACCGGAGAACCGGCGACTGGCCTAGCAGAGGCCTCGGAGTCTGGTTTGGGTCTCGGCTGCCTGTCCTTATCTTTGCGTTTTTTATGCATTCCGGTCGGTTGCTCCGATGGCATGGTATAATTAAATTTCCTACCAAAATAATGTCGGGCAAAATCAAACCGACGTTTTATAGTTTGTTTGTTAATCCTAGCACAAAACCGACAACCTGTGACATCGTGGACTGGGCCTAGGCAAGGAATACAATAAGAATGAAAGTCCTTATAAGGTACTTGCTTCCCACAAGAAATGCAATTGTTAACTTTTTCTGACATCGGACTGAGGCAAGAAAAGGTTCCCCAATGGGGTACTTAGCATTATTGAAGACTTCGGTCTGAAATTCGATTTGAAAATCTCAGGAGTCGGCCGACCGGCACTTGCGAACTGCTTCTGTTTCGGGCACCGCGCGACAAGAAAGACTGAAGAAAATGGCGTTGGATGCCTCTTATATACCCCTGGCGCACTGACGTCAAGGAAGAAGCGACCGCAACTGACGCCGGACCAAGACTTTGGAACTCTGGCCGACTGCGGGACCACCTGACGGCAGGATAACCCAAGTGAGATGACTGCAGCAGTGTAACACGATGAACATCTCTGTCGTTTTAGTCTGAAACTAAGTAGTTGGTTTAATACGAACATGGGAATGTCAAAATACACCCTGAGAAGCCGGTGCCTGCACAGCAGCTCTGGACCCATCCAAGGTAGAGACATCCGCAGGTTCCATAATCGAAGCAGCATCTCACTGCATACCAGACTCCGAATGGGTCTCAGCAGAGGCCTGCAAATCTATAGAAGCGGGTATCAGGGGCTGCGAAGGCACCTCACTGAGTACAGGCAGACTGGCGACTAGCTTAACGGAATCATTGTTGGCAGTTTTGGACCTATGCGGTCCATCTCTGTCTTTATCCTTACTTTTTTTGGAAGATCGGTAGTCGGATGGCTTAATGAAGCCATTTCGGAATATGGAGAATGAGAGCAAAAGAATTTAGCAACAAAGCCCGACGACGAATAGTTCGGGTGTTAAACAAGGCACAAAACCGACAGCGAGGGATGTCGTGGTCTGGGCCTAAACAGGTGACACAATGAAAATGAAAATCTCTGTGAGGTATTTGCTTTTCACAGACAAGACAATTGTTAACTTTTTCTTACATTGGTTAGAGAAAGAAAAAAGAATCCCCAACAGAGTACTTAGCTTTAGAAGACTTCAGGTTTGAAACTCGAAAAACGAAAATTTTAGGTAGCGGCCGACTGTCACTTGCGAACTGCTGCTGCTTCGGGCTCCCACGTGACGAGAAAAGTTGATGTAATGGCATCTGCTGCATGTTTTATACCCCTGATGACCTGATGTCATGGAAGAGGTGACAGCATCCGACGCAGAAATCCAAAGACTCTGGTATTCGGGCCAATTGGTGGCTACCTGCAGGCAGATCACCCCTAGTGTGATGACTGCAACAGTGAAACACTAAGAACATCTGGCTCATAATCGCCCCAATCAGGCATCTTCTGCTACATGCCAGACACTATACACTTCAGCAATGCTCCAAACTAGGAATTATTATAAATTACGACAAATCCTCCTTAAAGCCATCTCAAAATTTAACCTTTATAGGCACAGAAATAAACACAGTCAACCTTGTACTGAGGCTTCCTCAAGACAGAGTACTTGAAATCCGCCCAGATATCAGGCAACTAATCAGAAAAAAAAAAAAGAAATCGAGCCACGGCAAAACAGATACTACAGGCTTTGGGAAAGATGTCAGCATCTATTGTACTCCTACTGCTAGCATGTCCACATATGAGGATTCTACAATGGTTGGTTTCCACACAATGGTCGATTCTAGAACTACCTATGTCTCAAGGTTCTCATAACCAGATCTTGCAAGAAGGATCTCCACTCTCCGCCGGTGTCTCAAGCCAGTCTCTTTTACCTTCCCTCAACCCCAAGCCACAGTGACCACAGATGCTTCCCAGATAGGTGGTGGGGCATTATCTGGGAAAGACTGTCCAAGGAACCTGGACAAGGCTCAATTGCATACACATATCTTACAGATGACAGCATTAGCACTGCAGGCATTTCAGGACTCTCTCTCTCTAGGAACCACAGCAATTCAATCAGACAATATATGTCAGTGGTCTGGTAGATAAACATGCAGAGGAACCAGGTCTTATCCCCTTTGCCGAGAAGCTCTAAGGGTTTGACAATGGGCAATGTCCTCCAATCGCTTTCTAATTGCAATGCATATCCTGGAGAAATCCCACGTGATTGCGGACAAGCTGAGTAGGGCCATATTGTGGCCTCACGACTGGTCCCTCAATTAAACAGTAACGGAAGAAATTTTACAGAAATGGAGGCCAGCCTTGCTGTGACGTTTTGCATTGTCTACCAACGCCAAATGCAGCAACTACTTTCCCCTAATCCCCTCCAGAAGGGGAGTCACCAAGGGATGCACCTGTTCACAATTTGCCTCCAGGACTCCTATAAGCCTTTTCTCCCATTCCTTTCATTCCCAAGTTATTACAGAATGTGAGGTTATTGGAAACCACAATAATTCTGATTGCTCCCTATTGGCCTCATCAAATCTGGTTTCCCTTTCTACAGCCTCATCTCCGGGACAAACCATGGATTCTGAACCAGTTTCTAGATTTACTGACGCACCCGTCGGGAATGGTATATCCCAACCTTCACAACCTCAAGTTGACAGCATGGCTACTCCAATTCCCTTGATTGCCAGGTTTCTCCATCTGTCATCTCCGGTAAAACATATTCTATCCTTCCATAAAACTTCCACACGTATGACATACAAGAGTAAATGGAATAGGTTTGTAATCTGGGCGACTGATAACCAGGTAGATCCCTTTTCTGTGCCCATTCATACCATACTGGAATTTCCAGCAAAACTTTTTCATGACGGTGCGGCTTGTCTCTACTACTAAGGTCCAACTAGCAGCAAAGAATAGTTGTGTAAGAACTTAACATAACCATAGATGTCCTTCTCTTCCATGTTGCAGTATTCTTAACCTCGGGGAGTTGCTGCCTGCAGCACCAGACATCCGGACAGTATACCAAAGTCTTGAAAGCAGGGGTATGTGTGACACTGCATGTAAGAGCCATAAACTGAAGCCAGCTATATCTGTGACGTCTGCATGTACCTAATTCAGAAAGTACAGTTTTGTACCTACCATAAATGTAGATGTCCAATAGATATGCAACTGCAGTCATAACATATGGGTTGTCCTGCCTCAGGCAGCCCTCGGTCGGCCGGATTCCAAAGTCTGGGTCCGGCGTCGGCTGGTGTCGCCTCCTCTCCGACGTCAGAATGGCTGGAGTATAAAGGCATCTGCCGACGCCATCTTCTTCAGTGTTTCTTGCCCCAGATGCCAGGTGCCCTCCTAGGAAGGCTAAATTTGGTGAATGGATAAACAATTCCAGACATGCACAACAGTAATAAACAGATACACCATAGGAGATACCCCCAGCTAATAGGGATAGGGGTAGTGGACCCATAAAGAAACTTGCAGAGGGGTAGGAGGGTGGGAAAATCCGACTGCAGTTGCATATCTATCGGACATCTACATTTATGGTAGGTACAAAACTGTACTATGTCCTTCAAGAATGCAACTGCAGTCATAACATATGGGTTGAATACCATAGCCAAGCTGGGGGTGGTTGGAACTAAGAAAGTGATGGTGTAGCTAAAATGCCCTGCAGGACTGCCGAAGCAAAGCCTGCTCGGGATCTGGAGTATAAAGGCAGGTTGTAGTGCTTGGTAAATGTATGCACGGAGCTCCATGTAGCAGCCTCTAGAATATCCTTTCTACCCACTCCTCTTAGGAAAGCTGTGGAAGTGGCTATAGCTCTGGTGGAGTGTGGCCTAATATTGGCTGGCACACCTTCTCCATGAAAAGAATAGCAGAATCTGATGCAGTGTCCAATCCATTTGGAAATTGTTTGTTTGGAGATTGCTTTTCCTTGTACTCCAGCAGCATAGGCTACAAACAGTTGGTCAGACTGTCTGCTGGCCTTAGTTCTGTCCAAGTAGTAGCGTAGTTGCCTGTGTATGTCCAAAGTATGCAGCAGTGCTTCCCCCCTGTTTTGAGGATTGGGGAAGAAAGTAGGCAGGTGAATGGCTTGATTTAGAGACACCCTGGAAATTACTTTTGGCAGGAATGAAGGATTGGTTCTTAGAGAGACTCTGTCCTGATGAAAAATGAGAAAAGGAGGTACTGCCATGAGTGCCTGTATCTCCGAGACTCTTCTTGCTGATGTGATTGCCAATAGGAAAACCGTTTTCCATGAGAGAAATTGCATTTCTGAAGTTGCTGCTGGTTCAAAGGGAGGAAGAGTTAATTTTTCCAAGACTAAATTGAGGTCCCATGCAGGTACTGGCGGTTTCCTGGGAGGTTTGATATTCTTTATCCCTCTTAGGAACTGTCTTAGCAAAGGATGTGAAAACACAGGTGGATCACAATTGTATTTTGCTGAGATTGCTGAGGCATGAATCTTTATGGAAGAATATGAGAGACCAGTATGGAACATTTCTGCCAAGTATTCCAATATCTGAGGTATACACAATGCTGTTGTATCCTGACCCCTGTTAGCATTCCAGATGATGAATCTCTTCCACTTGGCTGAATAGGTTTTTCTGGTGGAAGGTCTGCGTGCTTCCAGTAAGATCTCTTGAACTTTTTTGGAAGAGAGATATCGGAAGGTGTTATGGTAACCTCCAGGCTGTCAGATGCAATGTTTTCAGGTTTTGATGAACAGTCCTGTAATTGTGTTGTGTTAGAAGCAGAGGCCACGGTTTGGTCCGAGTTATGCTCAATAGCAATGGGTACCAGTGCTGCCTTGGCCAGTCTGGAGCTATCAAAATGCCTGTTGGTTGTTCTGCTTTGATCTTCAGTATCACCTTGGTCAGCAGTGGTAGAGGAGGGAATGCATAAATTGTTAGGGAATTCCAGCTGAAGGAGAGAGCATCCATTTTCCAGGCTAGAGGATGGTGGGTCCTTTTACAGAACTTTTCCAGGTGATGATTCATGTGAGAAGCAAAGAGATCTATGTCCGGTCTTCCCCATGTCCTTGTTATTTGTGAGAAAATGTGAGGATGCAGCATCCATTCGTGTGGATCCAAGAAATTTCTGCTCAGCTTGTCCGCCAGTACATTGTCCTTGCCTGGCACAAACTGGGATTGCAAATGTATCTTCAGACTTAGGGATTTTTCCCAGAGAATCATTGTTAGTCTGCAGAGGGGATAAGAATGAGTGCCTCCCTGCTTGTTTATATACCACATAACAGTGGTGTTGTCTGTCCTTATTAGCAAATGTCCTTGTTGAAGTGATTTTTTGAAAGTCTCGATTGCATGTATCACTGCCAACATCTCTTTTTGGTTTATGTGCAGATGCCTTTCCCTTGGTGTCCATTGACCTTGAATGCATCTGCCCTCCATGTGCGCCCCCCATCCATGGTCTGAGGCATCTGTTGTAATCATTTGACCTGCTTGAGGTTTATTGAAAGACATGCCTTTGTTTAACTGACTTGTTTGAGCCCACCACAAAAATTCTCTTTGCAGACATGGAATTAGTGGGATTACGTCCTCTAGGCTTTGGCTGTGTTGGGACCATAAGCTTTTTAAGTACCATTGCAGCTTTCTCATATGAAGTCTTGCCAAAGGTATCAGAAGAATGCAAGATGCCATGAACCCCAGGGCCTGCAGGATTTTCCTTGAAGTCTGCTGGGAGAGCTTTGCTAGGCCTTTGAAGTACTCTGGTAACTGCTGTTGTTTTTCCTCTGTGAGATAAGCCATTTGTGTTTTTGTGTCCAGCTTGGCTCCTAGGAAGATAATCTGCTGGGATGGCAGAAGTCTTGATTTCTGAATGTTGACTGTGTATCCCAAGGCCTGTAGTAATTGAATGACATAGTCCAAGTTTGCTATCAAGGTTTGTTTGTTGTCTGCTTGTATGAGGCAGTCATCCAGGTAGGGGTATATTTGAATCCCCCGGAGTCTGCAGTGTGCCACTACTGATGCCAGGCATTTCGTGAACACTCTGGGCGCAGTAGATAAGCCAAACGGCAATGCTGAGAATTGATAATGCTCTGTCCCTGCAAGAAATCTGAGGTATCTTCTGCAGCTTTGTCTGATTGGGACATGCAGGTATGCCTCCTTGAGGTCCAGAGTGACCAGCCAAGACACCTTGCCCAGCATGGGAAGGAGTTGCTGCAACGTCAGCATTTTGAACTTTGGCACAATGAGATAAGTATTTAGAGTAGACAAGTCCAGTATAGGCCTCCATTTGTTTCCCTTTCTTGGAACAAGGAACAGTCTTGAATAAAATCCCTGGCCTTGCTCCTGTGGAGGGACCTTTTCTATTGCTTTTATATTTAACAGCTGTGAAACTTGAATGAGTGCCTCTGCCCTTTGATGAAGTGGCAGGTTTGGCATGCCTTGTCTTACTGGTAAAGTATGGAAGTGGAATCTGTAACCTTTGTCTATTAAATCCAGAATCCAGTTGTCCTTGGTTAAGATATGCCAGTTTTTTTGAGAATAAGGATAATTTTCCGCCCAAAGGTGCTTCTCTTTGAGCCTTTGTAGGCGGTATGAAAGGCAAGTCATTGTGGTTGTCCTTGTGGTGCAGCTGGACTGCCTGCGCCACTTCTTTGATTTGGTGTTTGCCATTGGCGGCCCCTGTAGGAGCCTCGGTATTGCCCTCTACCTCGGGCACGCCTGTTTTTTCCCCTTTGAAACTTGTCAGTGTCTGGAAAGGACCAATTCTTTGAAGGCCAATTCCTGCTGAATCTGGGTGGCTGAACCTGGAGGAAATCTTTGACTGTCTGTACTGATTTAGCTTTTTCCTCAATAGACTTCAACACAACTTGTGCATTAGCACCAAAAAGCTTCTGTTTTTCCAGAGGTGCATCAAGTAACTTTACTTTAACATGGTCTGGCAGTGGCTGTTCTTTTAACCAAGTATGTCTACGTATAACAGCCCCAGTCATAGCTGCCCTACACATGAAGCCTCCAATGCATCATAACCACACTGAAGAAAATGATTGCTAACCTGCTGAGTGTTATGTACTAGATCCTGTAATGCCTTTCTATCAATAGGCTCAGGAGAGGCTAGCTTTTTCTGTAAATCATCCAGTAAAAAATCCTGGTACTGAAACATATGAAAAAAGCAGTTAAGTGACCTCGTGGCCAGGGTGGTAGAGGTATATACTTTTTTACCCCATCTCTCCAGGGACCTTGCTTCCCTATCCGCTGATAGTGGATTCTTGCCTGTGGAAGTAGCCACTCCCTTGGGGCCCTGTGAAATAGTTTCTAGATCCACAGAATGGGCCTTAAAGAGATGTTTGTGGGTGTCAGGGACCCTATAATATCTGTCTGGCTTGACAGGAGCAGGAGGGAGAGAATCAGGGTTAGCACTTGAGTCGGAGAAAATATCATCCAGGACATCCATAACTGGGGGGAATAGCTAAAGGTCTGTGCTGGGGTAGCTTGAGGAAAGTACGTAGCCTTTTCCTGGAATCAGAAAATTCCTGACCCTGCCATTTAAAATGCTCCCTCATAGAGTGTAGGACTTCACCGAATGAAAAATCCTCTGGAGGAGAGGCAGAGGGAATTGATTCCTCAGCATCAGAGTCCTCATAGGCCTGGAAGGATTCTTCTTGGGTATCTGAATGCTCAGAATCCCCAGAGGCTTCATCTGAAGAGAGGTTGTCGGCCTGCTCAGTTCTGGGCCTTTTCTCTGCAGGCTGAGAACCTCTGTCTGGATGAGGCTGAGACCCCCCTGATAAGAGAAATAAGATCTGCAACAAGAGACATGATCTGTTTATCAGAAGGGGCCTGGGCAGTAGGTTTAGGATGGGCCTTGGCCTGGCTGGCGGCCTTAGCACGTGCAAAGGCCTTGATGGACATGGATACCGGAGGCCTAGGTGCTCCACGTGCAGGAGTAACCTTGTCCACAGGAATGGTGTCGGGTAGATCCAGAACTTCGGTTTCTGGAGGAAAATCAACAACCGGCACCGGTGAAAACTCCGAGACCGAAGGACGTGTTAACGCTGTGTCGTCGGCCTGGAGCGGTGGAATTACCGCTTCCGAAGGAACCGAAGCACTCGCGGAGGGTTTAGGAGGAGTATCGGTGGAGGACGCGGGCCGAGGATGTTGGTCCCGGTCCTTTCGTTTTTTGGTAGATTGAGTTGTCGGTTGTTCCGACGGCATGATATAAGCAAAAGATTTGCCAAAAAAAGTCTTCGGCAAATTCTGCCCGGCGCCTGAGAGTGCGCTTATTAAAGCAAGCACAGGCAGCACAGGCCGAGACGTCGTGGTCTGGGCCCAGGTAAGGGAGGCAATAAGAATGGAAGTCCTTATGAGGTATTTGTTTACCACAAGACAATTATTAACTTTCTCAATTAGTTCTGACATCGGCTGAGGCAAGAAAAAATGTTCCCCAACGAGGTACTTAGCTTTTAGATGACTTCGGTACTGAAAACACAGGAGCTGACCAACCGGCACTTGCGAACTACTTCTGCTTCGGGCACTGCGCGGCAAGAAAGACTAAAGATGGCGTCGGCCAATGCCTTTATACTCCAGCCATTCTGACGTCGGAGAGGAGGTGACACTAGCCGACGCCGGACCCAGACTTTGGAATCCGGCCGACCGAGGGCTGCCTGAGGCAGGACAACCCATATGTTATGACTGCAGTTGCATTCTTGAAGGACATCTGGCTGATGCATAGAGACAGCCCCAGGAATAGGAGGAGTAAAAGGTAGTATAAAAAGAGCAGTTGTGTACACTTACCATAAATGTAGATGTTAGAGTGTATTCACTGTTGCAGTCCACACATATGGGTTATCCGGCTCCCGGTAGCACTCAGTTGGCCCGAATACCAGAATCCTTGGTAAATGATGTCGGCTGCCGCCAGTTGTAAAACTGATATCAGCACGTCAGGTATAAAGGGAGGTAGCCAACGCCATTTTCTCAGTTTTTCTTGCCTTAACTGTCAGGAGCCCCCAAAAGAAGGCTAACCCAGGAATGGTAGCATCCTGGACACGTCATACAGAAATAAAAATCTACAGTCTGTGCCTTAGAAAAAAAGGGGGAATGGGGGGGTGGGAAACCAGGACTGCAACAGTGAATACACTAACATCTACATTTATGGTAAGTGTACACACAACTGTACTATGTTCTTTGTGTTTCACTGTTGCAGTCCTCACATATGGGTTGATTCCCAAAGCCCAGTAAGAAGACAAAGGGGGGGGGGGGATCACAGATTAAGGGTTGGTAAGGAGGCCCTGCAAAACTGCAGAGGCAAAACCGGCCCTGGATTTAGAAAACAAAGGTAGATTGTAATGCTTTGTGAAAGTAAGGGCAGAAGACAGTACAGTTTTGTACCTACCATAAATGTAGATGTTCGAGTGCTAATACAGCTGCAGACATAACAGATGGGTTCTCCTGCCGTCAGGCGGGTCCTCGGTCGGCCGAATTCTAAAGTCTAGGTCTGGCGTCGGTTGTCGTCGCTTCTTCCCTGACGTCAGTGCGACAGGGGTATAAAGGAACCAGCCGACGCCATTTTCTTCAGTTTTTCTTGCCCCAGATGTCAGGTGCCCCCAGAAGGAAGGTAATAATAAAATTGTGCGATAATGCAGTGCTATATAATCAAAATACAGTAGTTGCAAGCAAATACATCATAAATGAAAACCCCAATCAGGTTGTATGAGGATGTGTTAGCCTATATGCCTGTCCCAAGAGGGGAAGGAGGGAGGGAAACCTGGACTGCAGCTGTATTAGCACTCTAACATCTACATTTATGGTAGGTACAAAACTGTACTATGTTCATCGTGCATACAGCTGCAGTCATAACAGATGGGTAGAATCCCAAAGCTAAGAAAGGGGTGGTAGGCACTAGTTGGAACTAGGAGGAGCCAAAATGCCCTGCAAGACTGCAGTGGCAAAGCCTGCTCTAGATTTGGAGTATAATGGTAGGTGGTAGTGCTTGGAAAAGGTATGCACAGAACTCCAAGTGGCTGCTTCCAAAATATCCTTGGTAGGAACTCCTCTGAGGAAGGCTGCAGAGGTGGCTGTGGCCCTGGTGGAATGAGTTCTAATGCCTGTAGGAACAGTTTTGCCATGAAAGGAATAGCAAAAGCGTATGCAGTGGGCTATCCATTTTGAGATTGTCTGTTTGGAAATTGGTTTCCCTTGAGCTCCTACCGCATAGGCCACAAAGAGCTGTTCTGATTTTCTGAAAGGCTTTGTTTTGTCCAAATAATAACGCAGCTGTCTGTGGATGTCCAAGGAATGTAGTAATCTCTCCACTTTGTTTTGAGGATTAGGATAAAAATTAGGTAAATGTATGGCCTGATTTAAAGCTACCCTGGATACCACTTTAGGCATAAAGGACGGGTTGGTTCGTAAGGAAACTCTGTCCTGATGGAAGATGATAAAGGCTGGACAGCCATGAGAGTCTGTAGTTCTGAAACTCTACGAGCTGAGGTGATAGCCAGAAGGAAAGCTGTTTTCCAGGACAAATACTGCAAATCTGATGAGGCAGCTGGCTCAAAAGGAGGCAAGGTCAATTTTTCCAGAATGAAAAAAAGATCCCAAGCAGGTAGTGGTTGTTTCCTTGGAGGCCTTAAATTCTTAGCCCCTCTGAGGAACTGTCTTAAGAGAGGGTGAGAGAATAAAGGTGGATCAGTGTTGTATTCTGCAGAAATGGCTGAGGCATGTATTTTGATGGAGGAGAAAGAAAGTCCACTGCTTAGCAGTTCAGCCAAATATTGTAGTATTTGAGGTAAATTCAGTTTTCCAGGATCCTGGCCCTTTTTCTCATTCCAGACACAAAAACGTTTCCATTTTGCGGAGTAAGCTTTTCTAGTTGATGGCCTTCTACACTCCAAAATGACATCCTGCACCTCCTTGGAGAGTAGGGCCTGTTGAGATGCTAAGGAATCTTCCATGCGGCGAGATTGAGTGTTTTTAGCTGGCTGTGAAGTGTTTTGAAACTGTGCTGAGTCAGAAAAAGAAGCATTAGAGGCAGGGTCCATGGTGGGGAATGCGTCAGGCTCCTCAGGAGTGGGCATCAGTGTTGCCTTGGCCAGTCCGGAGCAATGAGAATCATTTCTGGTCTGTCTGCTTTGGTCTTTAATAGAACTTTGGGCAGCAGAGGAAGAGGAGAGAAGGCATAAACTGTCATTGATGTCCAACTGAAAGAAAGAGCGTCCACTCTCCAGGCCTTTGGATGGAAGATCCTTGAGCAGAATTTTGTCAATTGATGATTCTTGTGGGAGGCAAAGAGATCTATGTCTGGCCTTCCCCATTCTTGGATTATTTCTGTAAAAACTTTTGGATGCAATTTCCATTCGTGTGGATCTGTCATATTCCTGCTTAGGTTGTCTGCCAGCGTGTTTTCCTTGCCTGGCAAGTACTGTGCTTGTAGTTCCATTTGTAAGTCCACGGCCATGTTCCAAAGTGACATGGCCAGTCTGCATAGGGGGTAAGAATGTGTTCCTCCCTGTTTATGTACCACATGACTGTGGTGTTGTCCGTTCTTATCAATAGCTGACCTGGTTGTAGAAGGTCCTTGAAAGCTTTCATAGCATTTATTACTGCTAGCACTTCTTTTTGATTGATGTGAAGGTGCTTTTCTTTTTGGGACCATTTGCCCTGAATGCACCGATCTGTCATGTGCGCCCCCCAGGCATAGTCCGAGGCGTCTGTTGTGATGACTTGATTTGCTTGAGGCTTGCTGAATGGAAGACCTGTGTTTGTTTGACATGCTTGAGCCCACCACAGAAATTCCTTCTGCAGACATGGAATTAGTGGTATTATTGTTTCCAAACTGTGGCTGTGTTGAGACCATATGTTTTTTAGGTACCATTGTAGTTTCCTCATATGCAGCTTTGCACATGGGATTAGTAAGATGCAAGATGCCATGAATTCCAGAGCCTGCAGGATTTTCCTTGCAGTTAGCCTGGTGCAATTTGCTAGTGTTCTGAAGTATTGTATTAGTTGCCCCTGCTTCTCTGGTGTGAGATAGGCCATCTGGGTGTTTGTGTCCAAATTGGCACCCAGGAAAATTATCTTCCGAGAGGGTATTAGCCTTGATTTCTTTTTGTTGACTGTGTATCCCAGAGATTTCAATAACATTATTACATAAGCCAGATGTTTCAGAAGAATGTGCTTGCTGTCCGCTTGGAGCAGGCAGTCGTCCAAATAGGGATATATTTGTATCCCTTGAAGTCTGCAGTAGGCAATTACTGATGCCAGGCATTTCGTGAATACTCTGGGTGCAGTAGATAAGCCAAAGGGCAATGCAGAGAATTGATAATGGGTTGAACCTGCAAGAAATCTGAGGTACCTTCTGCAATTTTGTCTGATTGGGACATGCAGGTATGCCTCCTTGAGGTCCAATGTTACCAGCCAAGACTCCTTGCCCAGCATGGGAAGAAGTTGCTGTAGAGTGAGCATCTTGAATTTTGGTATGAGTAGAAATGTGTTTAGGATGGATAGATCCAAAATAGGTCTCCAATCTTTTCCCTTCCTTGGCACCAGAAATAGCCTGGAATAAAACCTTGACCTTGTTAGCGTAGGTACCTCTTGAATAGCTTTCATGTTTATGAGATCTGTAATTTGCTTTTGTGCCTCTGCCCTTTGATTGTGTGGCAGGTTTGGCATGCCTCTCATTTTTCGAAGGGTGTGAAAATGGAATTTGTAGCCTCTGTTTATAATGTCCAGGATCCATTTGTCCTTTGTGACAACATGCCAATTTTTTGAAAATAATGCCAGCTTTCCTCCTAAGGGGGCTGCCATTTGAAACCTGGTTGGCATGCAAAGGGGAAAGTCATTGGGTTTGCTTTCGTAAAGATCGCGAGTTGTCCTCACCACCTCTTTGTGTAGGAGCTTGCCATTGTCTGCCTCTATACGAGCCTTGGGCGCCCGTATCTGCCTCTTTGGGGTCTGTCTGTGGCAGGAAAGGACCAGTTTTTGGAAGGCCAATTTCTACTAAAACGTGGGGGTTGAACCTGTAGAAATTCTTTCACAGTTTGCATTGATTTAGCCTTTTCCTCCATTTTCCTTAATACTGCCTCAGCATTAGCACCAAATAGTACATCCTTTTGAAGAGGGGCGTCTAGTAATTTAGCTTTGACATGATCAGGCAAGGCTTGTTCCTTGAGCCAGGCATGCCTACGTATGACTGATCCTGTAACAGCAGCTCTACATGAGGTCTCTAGAGCATCAAAACCACATTTGTAAGGTATGCTTACCCACTTGTTCTGCACTATGCATCAAATCCTGCAACTCCTTCAAGTCTGGTTGTTCAGGTTGTGACATTTTACACTTCAATTGTGATAACAAAAACTGTTGGTATTTTAGCATATGAAACTGACAGTTTAAGGCCCTCATGGATAAGGTAGCCGAGGTATATACCTTTTTCCCCACCTTTCTAAGGATCTGGAATCTCTCTCGGAAGGCAATGGATTTTTGGCAATGGAGGCCTTAACTCCCTTGGGGCCCTGTGAGATGGTTTCTGGGTCAGCAGCATGGCTTTTGTAAAGAAATTGGTGTGAGTCAGGAACCCTGTAGTACCTGTCAGGCTTAACTGGAGCTGGAAGTAGAGAGTCCGGGTTAAGGCAGGCCTCCGAGTAAACATCATCTAGGATGTCCAAGACAGGAGGTATAGCCAGAGGCCTATGCTGAGGTAACAAGAGAAATTCCCTGAGCCTTTTCTTGGAATCTGAATAATCCTGACCTTCCCAGTGGAAGTGTTCCCTTAAGGTATGCAAAGTTTCCCCAAATGAGTAATCCTCAGGGGGGGATACAGAAGGGATGGACTCCTCCACATCAGAGTCTTCAAAAGGGGAGTAAGAATGTTCCTCATCAGAGTGCTCTGAAATAATGGAGCCCTGATCAGAGGAGGGGGAATCTTCCTCCACTCTGGGCCTTTTGTCCGGTGGGGGCTGAGAGCCTCTGAGTAGAGTAATTAAATCCTCAGCCATTTTAAGCATCTGTTTCTTAGACATGGGGCCTGGAGATGGGCCCTGTGTAGCTGGTCTCTTAGGGTGCATGGTTGCTTTAGATTTTGAGCCTTGATGGAGAAAGAAGAGGAAGGTCTGAAGACACCTTGACTGGAGGTGGACCTGTCCACATTCTGAGTTTCAATGCCAAGAGTGGCTTCGGTATCTGTAGTTGGGGTGTGGGCCGAGGAGCCTGCAACCTCGGGCACAGGAGACACCGTCAAAGAAGTGTCATCGGTAATCAGGGGCTGCGTAGGCGCCTCACTGAGAACCGGACCACATGTAGTCGGCTTTGGCGTGGTGTCAGTAGAGGCCGCGGACCTCGTGTGTCGGTCCTTGTCTTTGCGTTTTTTTAGACAAAACCAGAGTCGGAGTATCCAACGACATAGTATAGTTAAATGCTTTTCCAAAATAATGCTGGGCGAACTCCGCCCGACGCTTAATAGTGCGTTTGTTGAATGTAGCACAAAAGCGACAGACCAAGACGTCGTGGTCTGGGCCTAAACAAGGTATACAGAGGGAATGGAAATCCTTATGTGGTATTTGCTTCCCACAAGAAATACAATTATTAACTTTGTCTGACATCGGTCTGAGGCAAGAAAAGTTTCCCCAACGGGGTACTTAGCTTTTAAGAAGACTTCGGTTTCCAAATTTCGTAATTTCAGGAGCTGGCCGACCGGCACTTGCGAACTGCTTCTGCTTCGGGCACCGCGCGGCAAGAAAGACTGAAGAAAATGGCGTCGGCTGGTTCCTTTATACCCCTGTCGCACTGATGTCAGGGAAGAAGCGACGACAACCGACGCTGGACCTAGACTTTAGAATTCGGCCGACCGAGGACCCGCCTGATGGCAGGAGAACCCATCTGTTATGACTGCAGCTGTATGCACGATGAACATCAAGTAACTGCTTCGAGAATGTCCGTAGTAGGCACACCTCTGAGAAAGGCTGCAGAGGTAGAGGCTGCTCTACTAGAATGTGTCCTAATACCCTGAGGGGGAACCTTCCCATGCTGCAGGTAACAAAAGTGAATACAATGAGCAATCCATTTGGAGATGGTTTGTTTTGAAATAGCTTTACCCTGAGCCCCATGAGCAAAACTAACTAATAACTGTTCAGATTTTCAAAAGGATTTAGTCCTAAGTAAAATCTCAGCTGTTTATGCACATCAAGAGAGTGCAGAATCCTTTCCCCTTTATTTTGGGGATTGTTGAAAAATACAGGCAGGTGAATAGACTGGTTAAGGGTTAAACTGGAAACCACCTTAGGCATAAAGGAGGGAATGGTTCTCAGAGAAACCCGATCTAAGTAAAAAATAATGAAAGGTTCTACTGCCATTAAGGCTTGCAGATCAGATACCGTTTTAGATGAAGTAATAGCTAAAAGGAAAGCAGTCTTCCAGGATAGAAACTTCACATCTGCAGAGGCAGCTGGTTCAAAGGGAGGCATAGTTTTTCCAGGACAAAATTAAGATCCCAAGCAGGAGTAGGAGCTCTTCTGGGAGGTCTAAGATTACTAGCTCCACTCAGGAAGTGCTTCATTAAGGGGTGAGAAAAAAATGGGTTGCTCAAAAGAACAATGAGCCGAAATTGCTGAAGCGTGAATTTTGATGGAAGAAAAGGAAAGTCCACCATTAAGCAATTCTGCTAG
Source organism: Protopterus annectens (assembly GCF_019279795.1). Classification (NCBI taxonomy): domain Eukaryota; kingdom Metazoa; phylum Chordata; order Ceratodontiformes; family Protopteridae; genus Protopterus; species Protopterus annectens. The sequence goes on along the minus strand of NC_056732.1, from coordinate 1,014,316,448 downwards.
GTAGTCAAGAATGAGTGAAACAGAAGGATGAGAAGAGTCTTCTCCTTTAGCGAGCATCCAAGAGCAAAATCTCTTCCATTTATCCGCATAGGATTTTCTTGTGCTAAGCCTCCTGGCCTCATGAAAAACTTCAGCCACCTGTTGGGAAAGATTTAAAGTATTAGCCAGGCAGTTAAATGCAGAGTTTGAAGATGAGGATGAAGGAACTTTCCCCCTCACTGAACCAACAGATCTGGTACCAGGGGAAGATGCTATGGCTGAGCCTGGGAAGGGCTGCTAAGTAGGGGATACCAATGCTGCCTGGGCCAATCTGGAGCTATCAGAATAGCCTTTGGTTTTTCGTCCCTTATCTTTAACAGCACTCTGGGAAGAAGAGGCAGAAGAGGGAATGCATAAACTGAGAGATGTGTCCATGGGAAGGACAGCGCATCCACCCTCCAAGCTTTGTTGTGAAACTCCCTGGTGCAGAAGGTTGGAAGTAGATGATTGGTGTGAGAGGAGAAAAGATTGACTTGTGGGGTGCCCCAATGATGAATGATGCGATGGAAAATGTCCCTGTTCAGTTGCCACTCGTGAGGATCCAGAACATGTCTGCTCTAATGATCCGCCAAGGAGTTCAGCCTCCCTGGAAGATACTGGGCTATTAGATGTAAGATGTTATGGACGATAGTCTCATGCTTTGTCTCCACAAGGGGTAAGAGTGAGTCCCCCATTGCTTGTTGATGTACCACATGACTGTGGTATTGTCTGTTCTGATCAGCAGAGTCTCAGGGTAGAGGAGGTCCTCGAAAGCTGCTGCACTGCCATCAATTATTCTATGTTTATGTGCAGATGAATCTGCTGGGTGCTCCAAGTCCCCTGTATGCCCCTGCCCTCCAGATGAGCCCCCCCCCTTGCGACATCTGAGGCGTCTGTGGTGAGAATCTGGCTGGCAGGCGGTGGGAGGAAAGGCAGACCCTTGTTCTGAGAACAGGCTGTCGCCCACCAGAGAAACTACATTTGTAGACAGGGAATCAGGGGAAGAATGAAGTCTAAGTCCTGTGTGTGCTGGCACCAAAGATTCTTGAGGCACCACTGAAGTTTTCTCATATGCAGCCTTGCATATGGGATCATCAGAATACATGAAGTCATGAACCCCAGTGCTTGCAGGAATTGCCTTGCAGAGAGCTGGGTCATGCTTGCCAAGTTCATGAAGTAAGCGGAAAGATAGTCTTGCTTCTTTTGAGGGAAGAATATCATCTGGGTGGCTGTATTCAGACTCACTCCCAGGAAAACCATCTCCCTTGAAGGAACCAACTTTGACTTCTTTTCGTTGAGAGTGTAACCCAAAGAGGTGAGAATGTTCTTCACAAAATCCAAATCCTTTTCCAGTTGTTCTGGGGAGTTTGCTTGAATGAGACAGACAGTCGGGCCAGGTAAGGATAAATTTGAATGTTTCTCTGCCTGCAAAAAGCAATGGCTGGAGCCAGGCACTTCGTAAAAACTCTGGGAGCAGTAAATAAGCCAAAGGGCAATGCAGAGAATTGAAAGCGTTGTTCCCCAGCCCTGAAGCGAAGGAACTGCCTACAACTTTCCCTTATTGGGATGTGCAGATAAGCCTCCTTGAGATCCAAAGTTACCAGCCATGAGTCCTTGCCCAGCACTGGTAGTAATTGTTGAAGGGTGAGCATCTTGAATTTGGGAATAACCAGAAAAGTGTTTAGAATGGACAGATCCAGAATAGGGCACCACGTGCCCCCATTCTTGGGTACCAGAAAAAGCCTTGAATAAAAACCTAGGCCTGCCTGATTTGTAGGAACTGGCTCTATAGCCCCCATAGCCAGTAGAGAAGAAATTTTAGTTCCTGCCTCTGCCCTGCGAGTTCTGGGTATGTCTGGGTATCCTTGTAAAATGGGGAAGGTGTGAAAGTAAAACTTGTAACCTTGGTTTACTATACTGAAAACCCATTTGTCGTCTGTTATGGTAGACCATACCTCTGCGAACCTGGCTAACCATCTCCCCAAAGGAAACCCAGGGCCCACAGAGGTAGGCACAAGAAGACCGGAGTCACTTCGAATGTTTGCTTTGGGAAGCTGGCTTAGAACTCCCTGACTTAGCAGAAGAAGACTGCCATTGTTTAGCCCTTTGAGGGGCAGAAGCCTGGCCTCTGAACCCCCTAGGCGGCTAGGCCTAGAGCAACCCTGCTTGCCAGGATCACGGAAAGACCAATTTTTGGAAGGATAATGCCTACTACACCGAGGAGGCTGAACCTGAAGGAAATGTTTTACAGCTTGCATAGACTTTGCCTTATCCTCCAACTTCTTTAGTACCTCCTCAGCCGTATTACCAAAAAGATTGTCCTTGTGCAAAGGAACATCCAGCAATTTAGATTTAACTGGTTCAGAGAAAGGCTGCTCCCTGAGCCAAGCATGCCTTCTAATTACGGAACCAATGGCTGCTGCTCTGCAGGAAGCCTCCAAAGTGTCAAAACCACAATGAAGTGAATGCTTATTAACTAGTGGCAGAATTCAGCAAGTCTTGTAGATCTTTGTTCTCAGTCATGGAAGGAATATCTCCAAGTTTAGCCTTAATAGCCTCCAAAGTATGTTGTTGATACTTAAGCATGTGGAAAAGACAATTCAGGGATCTAAAGGCAAGAGTTGTAGAGGTATAAACTTTTTTACCCCACCTGTCCAAGGCCCTAGATTCCTTATCAGAAGGCACAGGGGTTTTTAGCAACAGCAGCCTTAACACCCTTGGGGCCTTGAGAAATCATTTCTGGATCAGCAGAAGGGATTTTAAAAAGGAATTGATGAGATTCTGGGACCCTGTAATACCCATCTGGTTTTCTGGGGGCAGGAGGGACAGAATTAGGAATTAAAGAATTTTCCATGAAAACATCATCCACAACTTCCAAAACTGGAGGTATACTCAGAGGCTTATGCTATGGCAAATCTAAAAATTCCCTGATTCTTTTCTTAAGACTGTGGAAAATCCTGACATTCCCATTTAAAATGCTCTCTAAGAGTATTCAAAGTATCCCCAAAGGAAAAATCTTCTAGAGGGAAGGCAGAAGGGATAGAGTCCTCAGCATCAGAATCCTTAAAGCCAGTCTTCACCAGCAGACATGCTGGAAATTTCAGAATCTGAGAGAGACAACTCATCAGGAGATAATTCCCTAGCCCTCTTTTGGGGGGGGGGGGGGCGATGAGAGCCCCTAATCAGGGAAAGATCATCACCAGCCATCTTTACCAACTAGGATTGAGGTACAGGAGGGGGAGGCCGACACCTGCTTGGGAGTAGGTTTGCGGCTGGAAGGTTTACTAGCAATCTGGAGGGACTCGGGAGGCCTAGCAATTGCAGAAGTCTGAATTAAGGTAGTCGGTCGGGTTCTGGTCTCATGTCGAAAAGAAGCAGCGTCAGAAGCTGGTGCCTGCAAAGCGGCTCCGGACCCATCTGAGGCGGCGACAGGTGGAGGGTCTGAAGACTAAATAGCAGCCTGCAGCATGGAGGAGTCCGTAAAGGTCTCGACAGAGGCTAAAAGTCTGCGGACTGCAGGGGCTGCGAAAGCACCTCACTGACTACCACTGTGTTGACGACCAATTTCACCGGTGCGTCGTCAGTAGATTTAACCCTAGGCCTGTCACGGTCCTTGTCTTTGAGTTTCCTAGACATATCCAAAGTCGGGACACCAGAAGACGCCATACCGACGAACTTAGGCCAGACTCCAAAATGCTTATACAAAATCTTAGCTCTACTGTGTATGGTACGCAGGTTAAAGGAAGCACAGAGATCGCAGTTACGGATGCCGTGCTCAAGGCCCAAACAAGTTATACAATAGGAATGGAAATCACGGTGCAGAATCTGTTTTCCACAGGCAAGACAGTTATTAACTTTATCGGACATTTGTTAAAGCAAGAAAAGAGGATCCCCAACGGGGTACTTATCTGAAGGGGTCTTCAACTTGGTAGTCATAAAGCAAAATGAAGGTAAATGGCCGACCGGCACTAGTGTGAATTGCATATGCTTCGGGCTCCGCAACAAGAAAGACTGAGGAAATGGCGTTGGCTGCCTCCCTTTATACCACACGTGCTGACATCAGTTTTACAACCAGTGGCAGCCGATGTCATATACCAAGGACTCTGGTATTCGGGCTGACTGAGGGCTAGCGGGAGCCTATATAACCTATATGTGAGGACTGCAACAGTGAAACACGAAGAACATTCCCTGCTAGACAAAAAAGTCTGTAGTCAGGGAAAGGACCCAGTTTATACTATGGTCAAAAAAGAAGGGGGGTAGGTGAGTGGGACTGAATACTGCAACATGGAAGAGAAGGACATCAATGGACATGATAAGTTCTTACACAACTATTCTATGTCCTTCTATTCTAATGTTGCCATACTCTTAACTTTAGGGAGAGTACCAAAGCTCTCTAGGCAGTAATGCGGGGAGCTGGTAGGGGAAGGGAGTCTATGAGACCCTGCAGAACAGACTTAGCAAATCCTGTTCTAGCCCTGGAGATGTTGTCCAATTTGTAATGCTTGGTGAAGGTATGTACAGAGGACCAAGTTTCTGCCTCCAGAACAGAAGAGTAATCAATACCCTTGAAAAAGGCTGCTGAACAGGAAGCAGCTCTGGTGGAATGGGCTTTGACAGATGAACTCAATTGTTTTCCATGAAAGGAATAGCAAAAAGCAATAGCCTTAGAAATCCAAGAGGCAATTGTCTGTTTTGACCCGGCCTTGCCTAGGATGAAAGGAGACAAATAGTTGATCAGACTGTCTGAAGGATTTGGTCTTGTCTAAGTAGAACCTCAGTTGTCTATGAACATCCAAGGAATGTAAACTCCTTTCTGAGGAGTTCTGCAGTTATATTGAACATGCTTGGTGATTTTAAAGTATATAATTATTCTGGCAAGTATATACACACAGCACACCCGGATTTACTGGCTAAGAGGTTCATCTTTGTACCTAGGAGGAGAAATGTGACTGACCTACTAACTGACCTAAAATTATATGCACATAAATTGAATTTATGTTTTTGGTTCAACAATGATTTAAGAGAATACCAGGGTAGTATTAGTAAACTAAGTAAGCCAAGCATTTTAACCCCCCTTTATGCAGTATGGTGGGAGTTTTTGAAAAAGCATGTGAACTAGATTTTAGGGAAATATTTAATATTAGGTTTAAAGAGGAAAATGACAATCTGACTAGGGATGAAAAAGTTTTATTGCATGGCATATTCAGTGACAAAAACATCCGGATTATGAAACCCGACAAGGGTAATGGAGTGGTCATTATGGATAGAAGTGATTATTTTAATAGTATGGCAACCTTATTAATGGATGGTACTTACCAGGAAAGTTCTTTAAATGAAATTAATATTTCATATAGGAGACTAGACTTGTTGGATGACGTGTTGCATGAAGGTCAAATAAATGAAGCTGATCATGCATATTTAAAAAAATGAACATCCCATGGTATCAAGTATTTTTGGAATTCTGAATATACACAAGGGTTTAAATAATCCCAGTTTTAGACCAATAGTGGATGGAAAAAAATCTAAAACAGGTGGGTGATGCACCAAAGTTTGTTTTTAGAAGGAATAGGTCCTTTAAAAACATATTGGAATTGAATATTCCTTAGATAAGGTAACTAATAAAATTATAGGTAATTTTAAATGTGGAATGTGTGCACAATGCCCTTTTGCTGTCACATTGTGTGACAGATTTAGTTTAAATGGTACTGATATAAACATCAAGGGACATTTCAGTTGTCTAAGTTAAAATGTGGTTTACATTGCAAAATGTTTAAAATGCTCAGTATTTTATATTGGAAAGACATGTAGACGTTTTAAAGATAGGATGTATGAACATTTACTTAATATTAAAAATGGTAAGATGATTAATGCCTTGAGTAGGCACATAACAGTCATTTAGTGACCATGAATTTGGATTTTTGGTCATACAACAAATAGTCAATGATTTACAAGGTAGGGTGTTAGCTGCGCTTTTGGATATATGTGAACTCAAATGGCAGCTTAGGTTAAATGCCAAAAAATACCCTGGTATTAATGAGAATGTCAGTATTAATAGTGTGCTAAAATTAAAAAAATATACTGGGTTAATTCCCCAGTGTTACATTGTCTGAATATATATTTATACATTTTTGTTTAAAGTATTTTCTAATTGCTGTGTTTTTACAGTTAATTGATATAATTGGTATATAAGGGCTTGGTGGTGTTCTGTTGAGTGTTCTGAGGAAGTCCCTATCCCTCCCTCTGCTTTAGACTGGGAGGATGGCCTAATGGTTAATGTGTTTGCCTTACAAACATAAGGTACAGGGTTTGAATCTCACAGGGGATAACTGGCTAGGCTTAAAATGTCTCGCAAGGGAAGTTAGCCTAGTACTAACCTATGAACCTATGAGCTGAGCGCAGAAGACAGGCAAATTTATGGCCTGGTTTAAGGATATTTCATTAACTACTTTTGGCATGAAGGAAGAGTTAGTTCTTAGGGAAATCCTATCCTTACAGAAAACAAGGTAGGGAGGTGAAGCCATAATGACTTGGATCTCAGAGACCCTCCTGGCAGAAGTGAGAGCCACTACCCAAGACTGTTTTCCAAGTACAGAATTTAAGACAGGAAGAAAGGGCTGGCTCAAAGGGAGCTAGTGTACATTTTCCAGCACAAAGTTAAGATCCCAAGGTGGTGGGGGAATGGGCTTACGAGGACGTCTAATATGAAAGACACCCTTCAGAAACAGCTTGACATCTAACCTGGAAGCCAGCAAGCAGAAATGGCAGACAGATACATTTTTTTATTGAAGAATAAGTCAACCCTGAATGCAGTAACTCACACATGTAGGAAAGGACCACAGGAACAGAAGCTTGGGATGGGTTCTGTTTACTCTTAAGGCACCAATGGGAGAATCTTTTCCATTTAAATAGTTTCCTCCTAGCATTCGGTTTTCTGGCCTCCTGCAGAACACCGAGTACCATCCTCTGAGTATAGGTGTCTAAAGGGGATGAGACCTCTATCACCCACACTGTCAGATTGAGATTGACAAGGTAGGAATGAATAAGAGACCCCTTGTCTTGTGTGAGTAGGTTAAAGCGGTGAGGTAATCTGTGGTGAATGCCCTGGGCTAGAAGGAAATGTAGGGGAAACCAATGCTGTCTTGGCAAGAAGGGAATCACCAACAGGATTTTTGGTTTGTCCTTCTGTATTTTCAGGAGGACTTCGTGAATCAAAGGAAATGCAAGGAAGGCATAATGGAACATTCCCTCCCATGAAATGTAAAGGTGCCCACCTTCCAGGCTTGTGGATGAGGAAGTCTTATGCAAAAGAGGGGGACATCGATCTGTTCTGGGAGGATCGAAACAGATCTACCTGAGGAATACCCCACTTGTAAACTAGATCCAGAAACACCTCCCTGTAATGCATCCATTCGTGGGAGGGTGTTAAGGCCCTGCTCAGGGTTGTCTGCCATCACATTGTCTTCTCATGGAATGTAAACTGCCTGCAAATGAATCTGTAGTGCTGTTGCCAGGAATCAGATCTGAATTGCAAGACTGCAAAGATAATAGGATCTTGTTCTTCCCTGTTTATGTACCACAGGACTGCCATGTTGTCTGTGATGACCTTCAATGTGCCTGGCAGAAGGATCTCTTGAAAGGCCTGTATTGCCAGAAAAAGGGCCCTTAACTCTTTTAGGCCGATGTGGTTCTTTCTTTCTTGAATGAACCACTCCCCCTGCACTTTGTGCTGGATGTTGGTACTGTGAAGGATAGCCCCCCCCCCCCACCTAGATCTGATGCATCTCTGTAAATATGCTGTTTGGGTAGAGGAATCTGCAAGTGCATCCCTTGACTGCATGTGACAGTTGAGGTCCACCAGGTGAGTTCCCTTTTTAAGCAAGAAAGAAGTGGAAAATTTGTTTCCAAGGGATGAAAGTGTTGGTTCCAAGAATTTCTCAATACCCACTGAAACTTCCTCATGTGCATCCTAGCTAGAGGAATCAAGGAGGCCGTAAATCCCCGAATTCTCAGGAATTCTCTGGCTGAGATGGTTGGTAGTGGTAGGAGGGTGTGGAAAAACTGGGTGTAAAATTCCACTTTCTGGGAAGGGACAAAGACGGACATCAAGTCTGTCCTTATCCTGCACCTCAAGAAAACAAGATCGTGTGACGGAGCTATTTAAGACTTTAGGCAACTCACAGGGAAACCTATATTCTGCAAGATCCTGCAAACCAAATCCAGCTGTTGAGGCAGGGTGAGAGAATCTTGGTATAGGATAAGGAGATTGTCCACGTAAGGATAAATTTGTATGCCCTGTAGTCTGCAATATGCAATGACTGGGGCTAGACATTTGGTGAATACTCTTGGGGCTGTGGAGAGTCCAAAGGGCAAGGCACAGAACTGAAAATGTGAGAAACCCACTGAGAAATGAAGAAATTTCCTTTAAGTGTGATGAATACGGATGTGAAGGTAGCATCCTTCAGATCCAGGGAGGCCATGAAACCTTGCTGAGCAATCAGGGGAAGAAGGTGCTATAATGTGAGCATCTTGAAGGTAGGCACATTGAGGAACAGATTGAGGTAGGATAGGTTGAGAGAGGGTCTCCAAGGACCATCTTTTCTTGGAACCAAAAAAATCCTGGAATAAAATCCCCAGTCTAACTGATCCTCGGGAACTTGTTCTATAGTGCCCTGAGAGAGGAGTTGGCTCAGGATAATGGGAAAAAGTGGAAGCTGACTGGGTGGGGGTTGTGGAACTCCCTGGAATGGTGGAGATGCCCACCAAGCCATAAAGTAACCTCTCTTGATGATGGAGAGCACCCACCTGTCTGTGATAATTTTCTGCCGGGAGGGTAGGGTTAGAGTTAGGCTTAGGGAGAGGGTGGAAGAGGTGGGCAAGGGAAGAGAGTCACAGCAAAGGAAATCTATCTGGGTCTGGATGCCTCCGAAAGGAAGAAGGTGTAGAGGTAGAAGAAGATATAGGAGCAGATTGTTTCCCAGGTTGTCTTCATGCCCTGGACTGAGCAACAGAGTAATGGGAGGAATGTCACCTGACAAAGCTAGGCTTTCTGGAGGTAGTTCGTATGGAATCTGGAAACAGGTGAAACCAATAAATGTTTCAGATTCTCTAAGCCTTTTCGTTTTTCCTGCAGTGACTTAAGTAACTCTGCAGAGGCAGCTCCAAAGAGTGATGCTTTATCCAAAGGGACATCTAAAAATTTAGCTTGAACATCCAAAGGCAATGGCTGGAGTCTCAACCATGAGAACTTCCCTAAGACAGAATGGGAAGCAACGGATTTGGAAAAGGCTTCAACAGCATCACAGCTGCACTTAATTGCATGTCTTGTCACCTGGGATACCGTGGACAGAAGGGTATTCAGCTCAGCCTTAGCTGGCGAGTCAAGCATGTCAGACAGTAGAATAGAGGCCTTGGTCAGGGAATCCAGAGCAAACTTGGCCATATGAGTCTGGCAGTTAAGTGCTCTTATGGCCAAGATGGTAAAGTACATATCTTATTCCCCAACCTATCCATATATTTACTGTCTTTATCAGTGGAAAGAGGGAAGATGACGGTAGCTGCCTTAAAGACTTGTCAGCTGAAACTGCAATAACACCAGGATCTGCTGGTGGATTCAACACCAGGATCTGCTGGTGGATTCTTGAAAAGATATTGCTCCTTTGCAGTCACTTTATAAAATCTGTCTGGTCTCTTGTTAGCAGGAAGCAGTGACTCTAGGAAGCAACTAAGAAGGCATCCTGGAATGCTGGAAGTAAAGGTAGAACTGCAGATGGTGACAGATGCTCCATTCGCAGGAGTTCAAAATATCTCTTATTGGTCTCAGAAACATGAGACCTCACACTTAAAATGCTGCCTAAGCAGGAAAATAGTATCGCCAAAGGAGAAATCTTCTCCAGGGGGCATCATAGGTAGGTACTAGGCCATTATAGCCCTAGGGCCTATATAAGCCTAGCCAAAAAGGTACCCTGGCTATCGCCACCCAAGAAAATTATTTTCTTGTGCCCCTGTCGAGCAGGACCACAAAAGTGATCCCTGGGGTGAATTTACTATTTCCCATCCAATCATCAAGGTTTTTCTTGAAGAGTGCTAATGAGGAGCTCTGTTTGACACAGATAGGTAGTCTGTTCCAGAGTATGGGAAGTCTCTGGGATAGGAATCTATCCCTCCAGCATGTTCCGTTTATTGTTGTGACAAAGTTTATGTCCCTAGAGAGTGTAGCTCGGAGGGATTGGGATTTCTTTAAGTGGAGCATGTCCAACAGCTCTGGGTTTGACATAGCTTTATATGTTAGGCAGAGATCGCCTCGGAGTAGGTGATATGCGACGGAGTAAAGCTGGAGTTTTTTGAGACTATCTGCGTAGGGCATCTCTTTGAGGCCAGTAATCCTCTTTGTGAGGTATTTCTGTGGCCTTTCCAGTTGTTGTAGATGTCTTGTGAGGTACATAACAAAAGGGGCATTGTACTCTATAATGTGTCTAATGAGTGATGAGTAGAGGGAAACAATGACCTCTTTTTTCTGGATGACAAACCTTTTGTGATGAGGTGAGCCACGTAAAAGGATTTCCCGACCACTGTGGCAATGTGATTATCAAAGGGGAGACTACTGTCCATCTGTGTTCCGAGGTCTCATCACACTTTAGGCTTTAAGTAGACTACCACTTATGTGGTAGTTCATGGGTACAGAGTTTTTACCAAAGGGGATGACAATACACTTTTTGGCACTGAGCTTCAGGCCATGGCTTTGACACCAGGCATCTGTTTCAATGAGGTCCTTTTGCAGTATGTCCACATCGTTAGGAGTTTCAATTATGGCTCCTAGTTTGCAGTCATCTGCAAACTTTGTTAGCCAAAGACCTTCTGTGTTCGCCTGTACTTCAGAGAAGTAGATACCAAACAGGAGAGAACCCAGGACTGAACCCTGTGGTATTCCACTTGTCACTGGTCTGAAGTCAGATTTGGAGTCTGCTACTTTCACAGTGTGGGTTCTGTCCATGAGCCAGTTGGCAACCCATCTTGTGACATAGGGATTTATACCTAGTTTAGTGAGCTAATCTATAATTCCAGAGTGGGGGATGGTGTCGAAAGCCTTGGCGAGATCTAGATAAGCTGTGTGAACCACCTTACCCTCATCTATGGCTTTGGTGACTGCTTCAAAGAAGTCAATCAGGTTTAGGAGACATGATCTGCCTTTTACAAAGCCAAACTGGGTAGGGTCCAGAGTTTGGAGATTACCAATGTCTTTGTTTATGAGTTCCATGATGATACGTTCCATGGCCTTGCAGACCAGGCTAATGGGGCGGCAGTTCCCGGGGTCTGTCATGGCTCCCCCTTTGTGAAGTGGAATAACCGTCGCGGTGTGCCATTCAGTGGGCACAAAGCCTGAGGTGAGGCTATGATTGAACATGGTACTTAGGGTGCCAGTTCATTCTGTAGTTCATGTAAAAAGCAGCTTGGGATATTGTCAAGTCCCATGGGTGCTGTGTTCTTGGCTTTACAGAGTGTGTTTTTTACCTGTGCAGTCGTGATTACAGGAAGTTTGCATTCTTCCAGTATAGAGATGGGCCCTCTAGGGGGTGAGAGGGGGTAAAGTTAGCAATAAACCTATCTACCAGGATGTTGGCAATATCAGTTGGGTCTGTATATTTACTGCCATTGTGCTGTAACTCAGAGCAGATCTGAGTGTTGCCATTGAGATTCTTGGCATAGCTATGGAATGCTTTGTGGTTGTCTTTAGAGTCAGTGGCAATTTTGTTTTCTTGACTAGCTTTGGAGGATTTTATGAGGGATCTCAGTTTCTTACTGAGGTTGACCAGGGAGTTCCTCCAGTAATGGGATTTTACTCTTTTTTGCAACAGTTTCTTTCTTCTGTTGTAGAGTTTGCTTATGGCAGAGGACCACCAGATTGGCTTCCTTTTTTTGGAGGATAGCATCTTGGTTCTATTAGGGTTAGCATGATCCATGCACCCGTGTAAGTGCTTAAAAAGTGCATTTGTGTAGGATTCAGCAGTCGTACCTCTATTGTCAGTCTGCATGGGTGTCATGAAGTTTGCCACTTCTGTCTTAAGTGTGAAGTTGGCTTTGGAGAAGTTTTTTACGGTGGTTTCCCTAATTGGGTGTGGGGGCGGGATGTGGACGTCTAGGGTGATTAGCTTGTGGTCGGATCTGACCGAGGAATTGACCTCTGGTGTGGAACACCAGTTGCCCATGTTGGTAATGACCAGGTCTAGGATATTGCTGCCCCTAGTGGAGGTGTGACTAAGTTGATCCAAGGTGTTGGAATTTATGAATTCCAGAAAACATTGAGCAAAAGAGTTGATACACGAGTAATTTTCCCAGTTAATGGTGGGGTAGTTGAAATCGCCCATTAATAGGGTGTTGAGTTGCACCCTAATACTTTCCAGTGCATCAAAAAATGAGGAGTGGGAACCCTGGGGCATGGTGGGGGGTCTGTAGCAAGCTACAATTTGGACTGCGGTCTTGCCCAGAGTTAGTTGCACTTGGATAATCTTGGATGCATTATGCTGTGCAACTAGCCTGGAGGTGTGGATATCCTTAATGAATATGGACATGCCTCCACCTTTAGTGCTTCGTTCCGGGTTAGGTGGCCAAAAGGTGTGGTACGAATTACAGCCTGGTAATGCAGGGGTGCTCTCTGGAGCTTTGAGCCAGATCTCTGTCACTGCACAGATGTCGATGTTCTCCATTTTAAGGAGTGCCTCGAGTGAGTGCATTTTGAGGTTTAGACTTCTAGCACTGAGTAGCATTTACCCTCAGATTTTGCTTGCTTGTACCTGTTACGGTGGTGAAGCTGTCATTTGAACCTTGTCTAAAACAGGCACTATATGGGTGGCAAGAGCCTTAGCTAGTATATCCAGAATCCCAAGGGCGACAGGTGCAGGCCATCTCTGGTAAAGCATCGTGGTCTGTCGATCATGTCATCCCAGGCAGACAAATACTGGATCCCCTTAGAATGACACCAGAAGCTTAGCCAATTGTAGAAGTGAATCATTTTGTCCTTGTACTGTGGTATCATTCTGGGTGATGGCAGGATGCTACTCAGGGCTAGGGTCTTACCTGCCGGGGCAACAAGATCGGAGAGCTCCTCCATGTCTCTTTTCATGTAGTCCAGGGAGGTACGTCTCAGGTCATTCACACCAACATGGACAATGACTGTCATATTTGTACTTGTTGTGGAGTGACCTGAGTGCGTGCATTATGTGGTGGATCCTGGCACCTGACAGGCAGCTGACAGTAACTTTCTCCTTGTTTAGCCTGGTGAGTGGAACATCAGTGTGCCCGACTATAGAGTCACCTATGACTAGAGTGTTGGGTACGTTATGCCTTGTGGGCTGTGGTTGAGTGGCACACTGAGTTTGTGGGCTATGTGTCATTTGGGTTGTGTTGGGGAATGGAGTTTGCTTGCGTTTCTGCTTTGGACATCCCTGATGCTTGGGCAGGTTTTTATTGAGAGCCTCCGTGAATGTAGGTGTGTGTTTTGTGTTTCTATGTGTGTGTTTTGGTGGTGTAGGTTTTGAGTGACTATGTGATGAGTGTGGTGCGGTGCAAGTGTTTACCTTCTCCTCTTAACTGTCTAGGTCCAGTCTTGGGTGAAGAGAGCTTTGCTTCCAGTTTGGCTATATAGTGCATCTCTCACAGGTTGCAGTGTTGGGTGGTAGGAGGAGAGGGTTGTCTGTACACATGAGGCAACTGCTGCATTGCCCCAAGATGCCGAGATTCATCAGGTAGACAGAAGAAATCACTGGGAGCTGACCCTTAGACATGCCTGGATAGGTGCTTATTTATTAAGTACTAAAAACTGCTTTCCTCTAGACAAGTGAGGAAAGTTGAATGCTGTAGTCATTTGCAGCTTATTTAGTGCTTACAATGAATTCTGAACAAGTGATGAGTTCAAAGAAACAGATTTGAGTGCTGAAACTAGAAAAGTGGCTAGTTCTAATTAACAAAATTAAGCTAGAAGGCTTTTCTCCAACACAGAAAGGCTTGGGGACTCAGAAGACTACAAAAAGTCTAGACTACTTACAGAAAAGACAGGAAACAAGCTTATTTTTTTTTTCTTTCCCAGATGCTCTCTTCGTACACAGTAGGAGTGCCTGAAATCAGAATATGATCTCACTGCACTCAGTTGAATGAGCAAATGAGATGGGCCCAGAAGGAGTATCCAAACACAAATTTTCAAGAGGGGTGGGTAATTTCAAAGCCACCAAGATTAACACCAAAACAAAACCAGGGAGGGTAGGTGGGGAACTAACTGAAAAAACAGAGTCAACACTTCCAGTTCAGTTACTATTCAATGCAACACAAGTAAATCAATTAAAATGCTGTATTTTTTGAAAAAAGAGCAGATAAAAGGTACTTAAAGTGTCTTATACGTCCAGTTGAATACAGCTAGATCTTAGCCGGCCAAAGTTCAGGTTTTAAGCAGAAAATATTCCAAAATGTACCACTTAAAAAGGCAGCAACAGGATATCAATGAATGAGACTACCCCCAACTGCAATTACTGTCTATGCAGGAATTCTAACAGGCAATAAAATCTAGCAAACACTAGATGAAAAATACAGTCAAAACTTCCAGTTCAGTTAATATTCAATGCAACACAAATAAATCAACTAAAATGCTGTATTATTTGAAAAAAGTGCAGCTAAAAGGTATTTTAAATCGAGTTGCTGGCTACTGAGACTTGTCTGCATATATCAACTGGACAAGCTGATTTAAGTATATTTTCTGCACTTGTAAATATTGTGTGTCTTGGATTCAGTAAATATTGTGTCTCTGAATTTCTGTAGTTAGCCATCTGAGCTCACTGAAAGTTGTTAGACTGCTTTGAAACTCCTTTGTCAGGTGTTAATTTGCTTGGGGGGTTCTGCTAGCATTAAAATCTGTGTTGGTTACTTTTCTAGTAATCATTTTAAATCGAGTTGCTGGCTACTGAGACTTGTCTGCATATATCAACTGGACACAATCTGATTTAAGTATTTTTCTGCACTTATTTAAGATTTGAGTGAGTAAATATTGTGCGTCTTGGATTCAGTAAATATTGCGTCTCTGAATCTCTGCAGTTAGACCCCCCCCCGTTTCTTGTTGTGGTGTTAATCTTGATGGCTTTGGAAGTGCCCGCCCCTGCTATAAATCTCTTTTTGCACATTCCTCCTGGACCCATCTCATTCGTTCACTCAACTGAGTACAGTGGGATCATATTTTGATTTTGGATACTCTTACCAGTCCCATCTCCACTGCGGTGTACAGAGAGAGCACTTGGGAAGGGCATTCCCCTATAGTATCTTAATCTGCTCTGTTTCCTCCATCTCAAAAATAAAAAAATTTGGACTTCATCTGCCTTACTGTATTTGTGTTTCTTCCTACTTCACTACCTTATTTTGCTTTTGCCTCTTTTAAAAGTACTCAATTAAATTTATAATGCTGCCTTTATTACTGCTTGTTAGTAGCCTGATTAAATTGTAACTGTTATTCTAAGGCCCTTGGTTTAAGCACTTGGGCTTCAAACCAGTTGTTTTACATTAAGAAGGTTTGTGGTCTGCACTGTTGTGGCAAGACAGGTAGCGTACATCCTTCTAAGTTGGGAACTGCTGATTGAAGGCTCAGTGTCTGTTATTTTAAAAGTGTATTAGTTCTAGGTTAAGGACTTGGGCTTCAGGCCAGTTATTTTACATTAAGAAGGTTTGTGGTCTGCACTCTTGTGGGAGGAGAGGCTAGATTCTGCCCTTCTGAGCTGGGAATTTCTGGTTAGAGGCTTATTGTGCATGCTTACTTGAACTGTTTCTTTCTGAAATCGGTACGCCTTGTTTGCTGTAGCATAGACTAGATTCAGGCCGGCTGGATCTAGCTTTGTTTGTATGACTTGTGCACTGACCCAGGCCGTCTTTTTTGGAGAAGGTTTCTCTGTACCCTAGTGGCAGGACTGTGGAGTTAGAACTTGTCTGAAGACTGCTGGAACAGGGCTCAGTTTTAAGCTTTTTAACTGGTTAATTGGGTAAATTCTTGTTTTGACTGTATCTGCTCTATTTTCTGGAAAAAAAATATATAAACTTGTTCTCGCCTTTCTGAACTAGTATAGTCCAGTTTTCATGTTATTGCTGAATCCAGGGTTGTGTTACAAGTTTCTGTGTTGCCATACCTTACTTGGATAGACGGAAGTTTCTCTGTTCACCTGTGAAAGAGGGGAGCTTTGAGCAGGCTATCTGTCCCTGGAGGAGTGGTTTCAGCCCAGAAGTTAGTAGTTTATTGGCCTTTTGGGCTAATTTTGATTGTATCTGCTCTATTTTCTGAAAAAAAATTATATACTTGTTTCCCACCTTTCTGAACTAGTACAGTCCAGTTTTCAGGTTATTGCTGAATCCAGGGCTGTGTTACAAGTTTCTGTGTTGCCATTACCTTATTTGGATAGAAGGAAGTTTCTCTGTTCACCTGTGAGAGAGGGGAGCTTTATGCAGCCTATCTGTCCCTGGAGGAGTGTTTCAGCCCAGAAGTTAGTAGTTTATTGGCCATTTTGGGCTAATTTCTCTCTCTTTCACTTCCCTGCTATAAACATTTTGCACAATTTTTACGTTGTATTCCGCTCAGCAAGTGCCTTCCAGGTGTTCTGCAGAGTCTACAGCAGCAGAGAGACAAAAGAGTGACTTTGGACTGATTAAGTATCACTTTTCTGCTTTTCTTGCTGCCTTAACTAATACCGCCTAAAACGCCAGTTTATTTTTTTTTTTTTTTTTTTTGGATACAACTCCGCACAGCTCCTCGTGGTGTCCTGCAGAGTGATACATGCAACAGAGAGACCCAAGAGAGACTTTTCCAGATTTAAGTTTTTTTTTTCTCAGTTTTTTTGCTCCGACTGCCTATTCCCGCCTAAAAAAGTAAATTTCTAACTGATCTGTGCTTTAAAAAGTTTAAATTGCATTTGCCTTCTGCTTTTTACAGTTTTTGCACTTGTTTTATATAAATTTAAGTCGTTTTTGTATTGTATAACTGTTGTAGGCTACACACTAAAGTGTGCAAGCCTGTTTATAGCATTTACAGTGCTTTATGTGTGTTTTTCTGCTGTTTCCTGAAAAAAACAAACAAACAAAAAAAATTCTCTTTTCCCGCCTTTGCTGAACTAGATTAGTCCAGATTTCAGGTTTTGCTGAATTCTGGACTGTGGTATAGTTTCCTGTGTTGCCCATATCCTTACTTGGATAGGAGGAAGCTTCTCTGTTCACCAGTGAGAGTGGGGAGCTTTGAGCAGCCTATCTGTCCCTGGAGGAGTGGTCTCAACCCTGAAACTAGTAGCTTATTGGCCGCTCTGGGTCAATTCCTATCTCTTTCAGTTTCCCTGCTGTAGAACCCGCATTTGTGTGGTTTTGCACGATCTTGCGCATAGCGCAGCATTGGGCAGGCCGCTTAAACTGGTTTAAACTATTCCTGGTCCCACAAAGTCTGCTCTTCACTTTTTCCCTTAGAACTGTTCTAAATCTCAAAGTAAGCACTATTTTCATTCTAAAGCCCTGCAGTTGCTCGTATAAGTAATCTTATAAGTAAGCACTAATAAACTAAAGCACTACACCCTCTTATACTCCCTTTAAGTACTTGGCTCCCTATTGGTCCTTTTTCATCAGTCAAAAAGTAGTTGCTTATACTATTCTGGCATGTCCAAAAGTCAGTTTCGGGTTTACTCTCCAGTCCAGCTGGTGAATCTGGGAATCTTGAGGCAATGTTACAACTGCCTTATGTACACAGACCACCCTCTCCTCCTCCCAACAAGCTCAAATATATGTGAGAGATGTAACTATATTGCCAAACTAGAGACTGAGCTCTCTCAACCCAATATTGGCGCAGTCAGGAGGAGAAGGTAACCACACACACCACAAATCCAGTCTCACATAGACCTATAGCAACAGAAAACCAAACACAAACACACAAAAACATACTCGGAGGCTCTAAATACAAATCTGCCCAAGCAGCAGAGACCTCCAAAGCAGACATCCAAGCAACCGCTAACCCACAACAATACCCACGTATCACATAGTTCACAAAGTCAGTGTGCCACACATTCACAGCCCTTAAGGCTAAACAACACACCTAATAAACTTGTAATAGGTGACTATTGTCAGACACACTGATGTCCCACTCACTAGGCTGAACAAGGAGAAGGTCACTGTAAGCTGCCTGTCGGGTGCCAGGATCCGCCACATAACACAAGCACTCAGGTCACTCCAAAGCAAGTACAAATATGACTCCGTCATTGTCCATGCTGGTGTGAATGACCTGAGACTTACCTCCCTGGACTACATGAAAAGAGACATAGAGGAGCTCTCTGATCATGTAGCCCGGTATGACCCTGACCTTGAGTAGCATCTTACCCTCACCAAGAATGATGCCACAGTATAAAGACAAAATGATCAATTTTAACAATTGGCTAAAGTATTGGTGTCATTCAAAGGGGATCCAGTGTCTATCAGCCTGGGATGACATGCTCGACAAGCCACGTTGCTTCACTAGGGACGGTTTGCACCTGTCACCCCTGGGCTTTCGAATACTGGCTAAGGCTCTTGCCACCCCCATAGTGCCTTTTTTAGGCAAGGCTCAAAAGATAAACCCACCTCCATAGACAACACAAAGAAAAAGAAACTAAGGGTAATGCTGCTCAACGCCAGAAGTCTAAACCTCAAGATGCATGCACTCGAGGCTCTCCTCAGTATGGAGAATATCGATATCTGTGCAGTAACAGAAACCTGGTTCAAGGCTCCCGAGAGTACCCCAGCACTATCAGGTTATACCTCATACCATGCTTTTCGGCCCCAAAACTCAGACCGAACCACAAAAGGAGGGGGAGTATCCATATTCAAAGATACCCACACCTCCAGGTTAGTGGCACTGCATGAAGCATCGGAGACCATCCATGTGCAACAGTGGGCAAAACTGCATTTCAGTTTGTAGCCTGCTACAGACCAAACTCCCAAACTCAGGAACCCCACTCGGCTTTCCTGAGAACACTGGAGAATATGACGGTCTCTCCAAACACCATTATATTGGGTGACTTCAACTACCCAAACATAGACTGGGAGCACTACTCAAGCCCCAACACCCTCGCCCAACGGTTCCTAGAATTTATAAACTAAAATGCTATGGAACAACTGGTCACCATTCCCACAAGAGGGGAAAACATATTGGACCTGATCATCACCAACATGGGAACTCTATATTCCATACCAGAGGTATACCCCTCATTGGTAAGATCTGACCAAAAATTAATCTCACTGGACATCCATATCCCGTCCCCACCCCCAGCCAAGGAAACCATGGTGAAGAACTTTTCAAAAGCAAACTTCAGACTTCTCAAAACTGAGGTGGAATCCTTCAAAGCCCCCGAGCCAGTGGAAAATACGGCCCAAACCGCAGAATCCTTTACAAACGCTTTCTATGGACAACTACAGGAATGCATGGATCGTGCTATCCCAAATAAAACCAAGACTCATTCCTCCAAAGGCAAGAGACCTGTTTGGTGGACCCCAGCCATAAATAAGCTGTACAACAGAAGGAGGAAGCTACTATATGATAGAGCAAAATCCCAAAAAGGGAAGGCATCTCTGATCAGTACTAGCAAGAAACTATGATCCCTCATAAAATCATCTAAGGCCAGCTTCGAAAGAAAAATTGCATAAGATGCTAAAGATAATCACAAGGCCGCCTTTAGTTATGTCAGGAACCTGGGTGGCAACTCCCAGATGTGCTCCGAGTTAGTTCAAAATGACAAAAAATACACTGAACCCACAGACATTGCCAACATCCTGGCAGATAGGTTCAGTACAAACTCCCCCCCCATCCCCCACAAAAGAGCAAATGTCTATCCCAACACAGTGTAGCCTCCCTGACATCACAGATGCACAGGTGAGAGCTGCCCTCTCCAAAGCAAAAAACACAGCATCAATGGGACCGGACGGTGTCCCGGGCTGCGTCTTACACAAACTCCAAGAAGAACTGAACCCTCACATAAAGTCACTGTTCAATCTCAGCCTTACTACAGGATATGTATCCAAGGAATGGCGTACAGCAACAGTGGTCCCACTCCACAAAGGTGGTGCCACAACGGACCCCGGAAACTATCGCCCTATAAGCCTGACTAGCCTGGTCTGTGCAAAGCTATGGAGCGTATCATCATGAAACTCAAAGACATTGGGAACCTCCAAACACTGGATCCTACCCAATTCAGCTTTGTTAAGAGCAGATCTTGCCTCTTGAACCTGGTCGACTTCTTTGAAACAGTCACCAAGGCCATAGATGAAGGGAAGGTAGTCCACACAGCCTACCTGGACCTCGCAAAAGCCTTCGACACAATACCCCACTCGGGCATCATAAATAAGCTCACCAGCTTAAATATCAACCCCTATGTCACAAGATGGGTTGCAAACTGGCTCAGGGATAGAACCCACATGGTCAGAATTGCAGGTGCCATGTCAGACTCTAAACCAGTTACAAGTGGCGTCCAAAAAGGCTCAGTCCTGGGACCTCTCTTGTTCGGTATATATTTCACTGAGGTACAGGCTAACATGGGAGGACTATGGCTGACCAAGTTCGCAGATGACTGCAAACTGGGTGCCATAATCAACTCGCCGACTGACACAAGCATCCCCCAAAAGGGTCTCAGAGAGACGGATAACTGCTGCCAGAGCCATGGCCTAAAGCTAAAATGCCAAAAAGTGCAAAGTCATCCCCTTTGGGAAGAACAAAGTGCCCACAAATTACCACATAGGTGGTAATCCATTAAGTACGGAAGAAGTAATTAGGGATTTGGGGACCCAAGTAGATAGCAATCTCTCCTTTGACAATCACGTTGCCATAGTGGTTAGAAAGACCTTCTATATAGCCCACCTTATCATGAAAGGGTTCACATCTAGATCAAGAGAGGTCATTGTGCCCCTCTACTCATCACTCATCAGGCCCATAATTGAATGCAATGCCCCATTTGGGATGTACCTTACCAGACACCTTCAGCAAATGGTAAGACCCCAAAAGTACCTCCCCAAGAGGATCAAGGGACTCAAACAGATGCCCTATGCAGTTAGGCTAAAGAAACTCCAACTCTACTCAGTTGCTTACCGCCTATTCAGAGGTGATCTGTGCCTGACGTATAAAGCCATGTCCAACCCAGAATTAATGGACATGCTCCACTTCAGGAAATCCAAATCCCTTAGAGCTACATGCTCCAGGGAATTAAACCTCAGCACAGAAATAAACAGGACATGCTGGAGGAACAGATTCATATCCCAGAGGCTCCCCTCACTCTGGAACAAAATCCCAATCCATGTTAGGCAGAGTCCCTCAATGACCCTCTTCAAGAGAAATCTTGACGAGTGGATGGGAGATCGTAGGTTTACCCCTGGGATCTCTTCTGTGTCCCTACTACACAGAGGCACAGTAAATTAATCTCAAAAGGGCTATCTTCTGTGGCCTACTATACAGAGGCGCAGTCAACTAATCTAAAAGGGTGGCGAACGCCAAACACACTCTGGCTAGGCTTATAAATGCCCTAGGGCAGATAGCCTAGTATCAACCTATGAACCTATGTACTTAAATTCTCTTATACGTCCAGTTGAATACAGCCAGATGTTAGCCAGCCAAAGCTCAGGAGTTTGGGACTCTTCTTCAAGAGTAGCAAAATCCTTAGGGAATTCAATCTGAGAACAACAGGTCAGCGACTCATCTGAGGAGGAAGATTCTTCCTCTGATTCTTCCTGTGAAACAAATGGTTGGCCTGACTGGGGAATCTGGGTCTGGAGTACCTGAAAGGCCTTGAAAAGAGACTGGGAAAAGGTCTCCCAAGCTGGAGTAGGATCTTTAGCCCTGTGTTTCTCCTTCTGTTTTCTTTTTAAGAATTCTTTCTGGATGTACTTATAACTAAGGATTATACCAAAAGAACCTATCTGGCTAGTATTTTTAGGAAACCTACTTATTCGAACACTTTCCTACACTTAAGTAGCTCTCACCCTTTTCACCAGAAAAAAAGCAGTTAAGGGGCAATTAGTGAGAGCAGCCAGAGTATCATCTTCAGAATTGAGTTTTAACAATGAATGTGAAACATTAAAACGTATGTTTTTACAACGAGCTTATCCACCCATCCTTAATAGATCAGGTGATTGTTGAAGTTACAAATAAAAGGTCGTCAGGTATTTATAAACCATTATTAGATGCAAGATCACTATTACATCAGTCAAATGTTGTTGAAATTAATTCAGCTGAAACGGTTTCAGATATGGACGGTGTGGAGAATAACTTTTAACACTAATTTTAATATTAGTTTTCTTACATCTTTTTCTGTTGATGCCTCTCTCTTATGGGATATAGTTATTAAGAACTGGGCATTTATCCATGACGATCACACTATTCAAGGGAAATTGATTAGTAAACCTAGGGTAATTTTTAAAAGGGGGATCAATTTTAAAGGGATTTTGGAGAGATTTACTCAACCCTCTATTAAGATCCCTGGTATGTTCTAATGTGGTTGTTGCAAATTTTTGTAAAATCATTTGTACTGGTTCTCATTTCTGGACTAATAACATGAAGTACACAATTAGTATGTTTAATTGCGACACAAGGGGAGTTGTTTACCTATCCAGGTGTGACCACTGTGATGCCTTCTACATAGGTAAAACTGCTAAGGCTTTTTAAGCAAAGAATTTATGAACATACTTATAATATAGGCAAACAGAATTTAACTAATGCCTTGGCTAGGCATGTTTTAAACCATTCAGATCACACCTTTTCTTTTATAATTATAGAGAAAGTTTCCAAGGACCTTTGAGGGGGACCTTGGTCTTTAATTTTAGAGGAAAGGGAGCTAATATGGCAACTACAATTAAATGCCTATATGTTCCCCGCTTTGAACGAACAATGTTCTTTAAGGTGTCTTTTAAAATTGAAGTCTCTAGAAAGATGAATATTTAGCATTACTAGCACTATGTAAAAAATTATATGCATTGCCTTGATTAATATCTTTTAACTGTACAGAAAAGTTTGTTTTTACTAATGCAATTTGTTACAGAAAGTGATGTCATTATTTTACACTATTTGTGTAACTTCCTGAAATGTCTTTTGTCTGAAGAAGTTTATTTATTAAAATGTCCTTAACCTTAGGCCAGAAAAGTGAACAGTCATTAGAATGGGAGCTAATAAGGGACTCCTTGAAGCAGTCCACAAAATTACACAAACTCATTCAAGCATGGTGACGCATGGTAATGCTGGTGCTAGCAGCTGACATGCCATCAATCTTGTTGGACAGAAAATACACCATCAATAAATGGTAAGGTGGACAACTGAGTGTGCAGAGTCTTCTCAGACTCCATAGTTTATTGTGTCTTAACTACCCTTGAAACTTCTGACACAATGTCATGCTGAAGTCGCATCAAGTGAGGGGGGATAGTTTAACACCCTCAGTGTGAACGTGGCTGAGGCATAGGAGCACTTCCCTATTCGATCCCTATTCAGGGGATGAACTGAGGAACACTCTAATGAGAATCCTTCTTAGTGACATAAACAAGCTCTACAACAAAAGGAGGAAGCTACTACAAGATAGAGCAAAATCCTTGAAAGGTAAGACACCTTTGATCATTATAAGTAAAAAACTAAGAGCTCTCATAAAATCATCCAAGGCAAATTTTGAGAGAAAAATCGCCAAGGACTCAAAAGACAATCATAAGGCCTTCTTTAGCTATGTTAGAAACCTAGGAGGAAACTCCCAGATATGCTCAGAATTAGTTCAAAATGATGTGAAGATTACTGAACCTACACACATTGCCAACATACTGCCTGTCAGGTTCAGTGCAAACTCCCCCCCCTTCCCCCTCAAAAGGAGAGATATCTATACCAGAGGATTGTAGCCCCCAAACATCTCCAACGCCCAGGTGAGAACTGCTCTCCAAGGCAAAAACACAGCATCCATGGGACCGGATGGTGTCCCGGCTGTGTGCTCCACTTAACTCAATGAGGAATTAAACCCACAGTTAGGACAGCTGTTTAATCTTA
The DNA here is from genome assembly GCF_019279795.1 of Protopterus annectens. Classification (NCBI taxonomy): domain Eukaryota; kingdom Metazoa; phylum Chordata; order Ceratodontiformes; family Protopteridae; genus Protopterus; species Protopterus annectens. Next base: position 1,014,292,402 of record NC_056732.1, on the reverse strand, counting down.
GCCTCACCTCAGGATACGTACCCAAGGAGTGGCGCACGGCGACTGTGGTCCCACTTCACAAGGGCGGTGCCTCCACCGACCCTGGTAATTACCGTCCCATTAGCTTGACAAGGCTTATCTGCAAAGCCATGGAGAGGATCATAATGGAACTCATAAATAAAGACATAGGGAACTTGCAGACTTTGGATCCAACCCAGTTTGGCTTTGTCAAAGGCAGATCATGCCTTTTAAACTTGGTTGACTTTTTCGAGACAGTCACCAAGGCCATTGATGAGGGAAAGGCAGTCCATACAGCCTACCTCGACCTGGCAAAGGCCTTCGACACAATACCCCACTCAGGTATCATCGAAAAACTCATCAGCTTGAATGTAAACCCATACATCACAAGATGGGTTGCAAACTGGCTAAGTGACAGAACCCACAGGGTCAGAGTTGCTGGAGCCATGTCAGACTCAAAGCCTGTCACAAGTGGTGTCCCACAGGGCTCAGTCCTGGGTCCACTCTTGTTCGGCATCTACTTTTCTGAAGTACAAGCAAACACAGGAGGGTTATGGCTGACAAAGTTTGCAGATGACTGCAAACTGGGCCATAGTCGAAAACACATCTGACACAGATATCCTTCAGAAGGGCCTCACAGAAACGGATAACTGGTGCCAGAGCCATGGCCTAAAGTTAAACGCCAAGAAATGCATAGTCATACCCTTCGGGAAAAACAAGGTTACCCCTAGCTACCATATAGGTGGCAATCCACTGAGCACAGAAGAAGTCATCAGGGATCTGGGGACCCAGGTTGACAGTAGCCTTCGCTTGACACTCATGTTGCTAAAGTAATTAGGAAAACCTTCTACATTGCCCACCTGATCATGAAGGGATTCACATTTAGATCAAGGAGGTCATCGTCCCCTGTACTCATCACTCATTAGACCTATGATTGAGTACAATGCCCCATTCGGAATGTATCTGACCAGACACCTGCAGCAGCTGGAAAGGCCCCAAAAGTTCCTCACCAAAAGGATAAAGGGTCTCAAAATATGTCTTATGCTGCCCGACTGAAAGAACTCCAGCTCTATTCAGTCTCATACCGCTTGCTCAGAGGTGACCTGTGCCTGACATATAAGGCCATGTCAAACCCAGATTTGATGAATATGCTTCACCTCAAAAATCTAGATCCCTCAGAACCACAAGGGCGGGAGACTTAAACCTTGACACGGTTATTAATAGAACGTGCTGGAGGGACAAATTCATCACCCAGAGACTCCCTATGCTGTGGAACAAAATCCCGGTACATGTGAGGCAGAGCACCTCGCTGGCCTTGTTCAAGAGGAATCTTGACCAATGGATGTGAGATCGCAGATATACCCCAGGGATTACTTCAGTGTCACTGCTTGACAGAGGCACAGCAAAATAATAGGCATAGTTTTATTCAAACTAAAGGGGTGGCGAAAGCCACTTAACTATGGGCTAGGCTTATAAATGCCCTTGGGCAGATAGCCTAGTATGAACCTATGAACCACCGACCACCACAAATGCATCAACGTCAGGACCCTTACTCCAGTGTTGCCGGTTCTTGGGAGGGGCAAGAATCCTGTCCAGTTTCTTAGGATTCAGTTCCAACATATCGAGCTCCTTCCATGCCCACCGGGACACTAGGTCAATAAGGGCACCCATGGGTTGGGGGGGACCACCCAGGACAAGGATGGGCCCAACCTGAGGGCCTACAAAAACACAGACTCATCCTGACATAGGGTTTTGGTAGTTCAACTCCTGTGCTGGTGAAGCAGCTCCAAAAGATAGCCAAAGGAGGCATCTCACAGAGGGATTTAAGGAACCCCTCTCCTTCATGGAGTTCAGGGGACTCTGAAAGTAGTACAGACCAGAAAGCAGACAGAAACATGTCCACAAGCACAGACTTCAAAGACAGAGGGATACTGGTTGCAGCTGACCACTTCCCCTCACAGAAAAATATCCTCGCTACAATGTCAATGGCAGAAACAAAAGCCGGTTGTCTAGAGCCCGCAGACTTAGGATTCGAAGATCTCAAGGACACCCTGAACTCAAGAGCCATTCCAACCTACCCCGATGCTGAGACTGCACCTGAAGTGTCAAGAGCAGAGGCATCAAGTGGGAAGAATAACCTCAAAACTGGCAGTGTCAAACTCTACCTTGAAACCCCCATCTCAACATGCTGGCTCTGAAGCTGCTGGAGTAGAGGAAACCAAGATATGGATAGGAACTGAAATCAGCCAATCCATCAGATCCAACCCTAGGGAGGAAAGGCAACTGGTCCCAATGACCTAGGGAGGAAACCAACTTGATGGAGCCGAAGCTTTAGCTCAAGGATTTGAAGCCAAAGGGATCAGTCCTAACTGCATCTGGACATGTAAAAAGGACTGCATCAGCTGCTCTAAGTCAGCAGATCTTAAACTCCTGACCAAATGGGACGACTGAGCAGACAAAGCCACTGATGGAGGCTCGCCTGATGGATGACAGCTCTGACAACCAGATCCAAACTGAAGATGATCAGACCTGAGGTGGAGACAAGGAGGACTCCCGCAGAGAAGGGAAGAGTCCTGCCCAAGGGAGCTCCTTTCTACAAGAAAAGACTTGGGACACACAGAGCAAGGTATGCAGCTTTCTTTGCAGTTTGCGATCAGGTCTGAGGTGTAGCAGCCAATGATAGAAACAAAACCACCAGGGAGCCGAGGGTCTTAGGATGTTTGATCAGGCAGACCAGCAGAAGAGTTAGCAGATTGTTTTTAGTACCCCCTCGAAGGTTTGGGGCCCAAAGAATCCTCCTTATGACTCTGGTCACCCAGAACACCCTTGCTGGAAGAAGAAAAAGATAAGAGTTGCCAGCAAGCAACAGATCTTTTACGATAAACTTGGCCCACCTCTCATTAACAGCACAAGTGCCAAAGCCCTCACAGACTGCACATAGTAACTTGAGGACAGTGGCCCCAAGACAATGTACATGCATATCATGAGCATCCTGAGAAGGGATATTGTGACTGCACGCCACACACTTCTTAAAACCCTTTTCCATAGTGCTAAAAAAAAAACTTAACCCCTAAGACACAGCAAAAAAGGACAAACACCAAAAAAAAAAAAAAAAGTTATGTCCTTACCATAACATTCCATCAGAGTTGTTGCTTTTCATTTGTCTTCAACCTGAGGAACTTGGCCGCATACTCCAGCATCAGATCCAAACTCCAAGCTCATACCCTACCCATAATGTCACTGTCTCCCTCCTCCCCTCAGACCGAGTTTGTTGCAAAACAGCAGCATCCCAACCTAGACAATATGGCTACAAACCTGACACCACCCACAAAAAAATTACCAAGAGAAGACTAGTCAGTATAGAGGGGCTATGACTCTTCCATCCAGTCCACTACACAGCCCACACAAGGGAGGGGGAAGGAGGGAGGGATGGTTTAAGACAAATGAAAAGCAACACCTCAGATGGAACGTTATGGTAAGTACATAACTTCTTTATCTGAAGATGTTGTTTTTATTTGATCTTCAACCTGAGGGACAGATTTCCCAGCTACCAATAGACACTGGGAGGTCCTCATGGAAGGATGTTCCAGTGCACGGCTGAGCCAAAGGATGCCCTGCCCCTGGAAAGAAGGTCTAATTTATAATGGGAGATAAATGTGTGCGATGACACCCAGGTAGCTGCGCAGCAGATTATCATCTAAAGAAATCCTGGACCAAAAGGCCGCCTAAGTAGCCACAGACCTGGTAGAATGTGCCCAGGCATGCCCTGGTGGAGATCACCCTTTGGCTAGATAGGCCAATGAAATGCATTCAGAAATCCATCGAGCAATAGTAACTTTAGAAACAGGCTTTCCCAAGAAAGGTCTGGAAAAAGAAACAAAAAGTTGATCAGACTTATGAAAGGATTTTGTTCTATGCAAACAGAAATGCAACTGCCTGTGAACATCAAGCAACTGCAATTTGTACTCTCTCCTTTCTGGAAATTTGGAAAGAAAACCAGCAAAAAGGTTAATATTAGATTCTGATGCCATCTTCGGTAAAAAAAAAAAAAAAAAGAAGGACTAGTCCGCAGGGACACCCTATCTTTATGGAATACCAGATAAGGGGGCTTGACAGATGAGGCCTGAATATCAAACTCTGTTGCCTGAGGTAATTTCAACCAAAAAGGCCGCCTTCCATGACAGAAACTGCAACTCAACCATGGCCGCTGGTTCAAGAGGACAAAACCCAAGGCCTGCAATACCATGGTGCGATCACAAGGGGTGTTGGGTCCTTAACCGCAGGCCTAAGGAGAGAGGTACCTTTCAAAAAGGCCTTACAAAGTTTGGAAGAAGCAAAAGATGCCAAACTCTTGCCTATGTGAAAGTTAGAAATCGCTGCCAATTATATGTTAACTGTAGAGAAGCTAGCTCCATGATTAAAAATATCAGACAAAACTTCAAAAATGGCCGGAACTAGAGCAGAGAAAGGATCCAGGTCATGCTGAGAAACCCAGATAAAGAAACGCTTCCATTTACTTAAATAAATCTTCCTGATAAAAGATTTGTGAGCCGGTACAGAGATCTTAACGGGAGAAGACAGCCCAGGAGTCCTAACTATCATGGGAACTGGAGCAGCCAAGACGTAAGTTTCAGGCTAAGTCTGGTTGAGGAATCCCTGAGAGATGTGTTATCAGATCCGGATCTAGCCTCCAAGGTGGACACGTTACATGAGACCACAGAATGGGGAACCATACTTGGCGAGGCCAGAAAGGGGCAATGAGCTACCCAACCGCTGAGCTTTCTGAATGAACATGGAAGTTAGAGGGAGCAGAGGATAAGCATACAGTAGACCGGAAAACCAAGCATGAACTAGAGTGTCTCTGGGGGACTCCCCCAGAGGAAAGGTCAAAGCAAAATACTTGCTGCACTTCGCACTGGAAGGAAAGATAAAGAGATTGCAGCAAGGCTGACCCCACTTTAAAAAGATCTGTTACGCTACTGAAGGATTCAGAGACCACTCGTAAGGCATCAAAATAAACCTGCTGAGCCTGTCCTCCAAATTGTTGGAACTCCCCAGAATGTGCATTGCCACCAGAAAACAGGCGGTGGAGATCACCCACTCCCACAATCTCAGGCTTCGTAACAAAGGGGATAAGATCTGGTTCCCCCTGTTGGTTGATGTACCAGACTTCGGAGATATTGTCTGTCGCAATAGTCCCCGGAGGAAGAACGCCACTGAGACCTTACAATGCCAGAAGCACTGCCCTCATCTCCAGGACACTGACATGCTGACTGGTCTCCAGGGAGGACCATGTGACTTGGACCTTCCTTCCCATGCAATGCCCCCCACCCCACCAGGGAGCCATCCGTGGCCACCATGATCATGGGGGAGGAAAGAATAAATGGACAACCCTAAAGGAGGTCCGAGGATTAGAGCCATCAAAGAAGGGAGTCTTTGCAAACATGGGACAACTGAAAAGGATGCGACAAGGGAAGGTCTAGCAAACACCACCAAATGGCTAAGGTCCACTGAAGAACTCTCATGTGAAGACATGCAGTTGGAATGAGAGTGATTGTGGCTGCCATGGACCTCAGTGCCCGAAGAACTAGGCCCACCAGGGGAAGGTTGGCTTAGAAAATGTAATTCACATGAGAGATAGCAGTCTCTCCCAGAGGTAGAAACACCCTGCCTTGAATAATGTCCAAGCAAGCACCTATGAAATCCAATACACACATTGGTGCCCGCTGAGACTTGTTGATGTTTATGATTATACACAGGTCAAGAGCAGTTTGAAGATGATGATCCCTGGCTTGAATCAGTCGATGCCTGGAGGGAGGGGAAAGGACCAAATCATCCAGGTAGGGGAAGACCTGAAACCCTGCTGCTGCAGGTGAGCCATCACTACTGCCATCACTTTGATGAATACCCTGGGGGCAGTGGTGACCCCAAAGGGGAGTGCTCTGAACTGAAATTGATTGGCTCCCAGCTGGAAGCTCAGAGACTGCCTCTTCATATTGATAATGGTAGTACGTTTCCTGGAGGTCCACCAAGCACATCCAGTCATTTATCTGCAGGAAGGGCAGAACTGATTGAAGGGTGACAATCCAGAATTTTGTCTTGGCAACTGACAGGTTTAGGGTTGAAAGATCCAGAATGCGCCTTAAGTCTCCAGTTTTCTTTGGCACTAAAAAATCTGGAATAAATGCCTAATACGGATTGGTCTGGGGGAGACAGGATGGATGACTTGTTTTTCGAGTAGCCTGGCGATTTCTATGGCTGCTTCTTCCCAATGACCAGGTAGAAAGTACAGTTTTGTACCTACCATAAATGTAGATGTCCGATAGGAATGCATCTGCAGTCCTTACAAATGGGTTGTCCTGTCGTCAGGCAGCCCTTCGGTCGGCCGGATTCCAAAGTCTGGGTCTGGCTTCGGCTGGTGTCGCACTTCACCCGACGTCATTGCTGCAGTTACTCGGGTATAAAGGCATCAGCCGACGCCATTTTCCTCAGTGTTTCTTGCCCCAGATGCCAGGTGCCCTCTAGGAAGGCTAAATTTTGATAAATGGCAATGGTTCAAAATATTAGAGAGCAAACAAAAAATAAGCATGTATGTACATATATACAAACAAATACACCATAATAGATTCCCCCAGCTAGCTATGAGAGGGGCAAATACCCTAGGAGTACCACAGAGGGGAAGGAGGGTGGGTAATCCTGACTGCAGATGCATTCCTATCGGACATCTACATTTATGGTAGGTACAAAACTGTACTATGTCCTTCAAGGATGCATCTGCAGTCCTTACAAATGGGTAGAATACCATAGCCAAACTGGGGGAGGAGGAGGAAAGATAGAATTATGGTGTAGTTAAGATCCCTTGCAAAACAGCAGTGGCAAAACCTGCTCGTGATCTAGAGTATAAAGGTAAATTATAATGCTTGGCAAATGTATGCACGGAGCTCCAAGTAGCAGCCTCTAAAATGTCTTTGGTAGCCACTCCTCGTAGAAAAGCTGTGGTAGTGGCTGTAGCTCTTGTAGAGTGAGGCCTGATGTTTTCTGGAGTTTTCTTTCCATGGTAGGAGTAACAAAATCTAATGCAATTTCCTATCCACTTAGATATTGTCTGTTTTGTAATTGCTTTCCCTTCCATTCCTGCTGCATATGCTACCAGTAGCTGGTCAGTTTTTCTATTGCTCTTGGTCCTGTCCAGGTAGTAGCGTAATTGTCTGTGTACATCCAAGGTATGCAACAGTCTTTCTCCCCTGTTCTGTGGATTGGGGAAGAATGTAGGTAGGTGGATAGCCTGATTTAAAGATACTCTGGAGACCACCTTAGGCATAAAAGTAGGATTTGTTCTCATGGACACTATCTTGATGGAAGATCAGAAAGGGTTGTACTGAAATTAATGCCTGTAGCTCAGAAACCCTTCTTGCTGAAGTGATTGCCAGCAGGAAAGCAGTTTTCCATGATAAGTATTGCAATTCTGTTGTTGCTGCTGGTTCGAAAGGAGGTAGTGTCAATTTTTCTAGCACAAAGTTCAAGTCCCATGCAGGTAATGGTGGCTTCCTAGGAGGTTTTACATTTTTAATTCCTCTCACAAACTGCCTGAGCAGAGGATGTGAGAAAACTGGAGGATCCAAGTCGTATTCTGCTGAAATAGCTGAGGCATGAATCTTAATGGAAGAGTAGGACAGGCCTTCGTGGAATAGCTCTGCCAAGTATTCCAGGATGTTGGCTATGTTTACCAGTGACACATCTTCCCCTTTAGCAGTACTCCAAATGAGATATCTTTTCCATTTTGCTGAATAGGTTTTCCTTGTTGAAGGTCTGCGAGCTTCTAAGATAATGTCCTTAACCCTTTGGGATAAATTTGGGTTAATTTGTCTTATGCAAGGTTCCAGGCAGTCAGCTGCAGAGTTTTCAGGTTTGGATGCAGGGTGTTGTAATTGTTCTGAGTTAACAGCAAGGGAACTAGGGGTAATGGCCATATCTGTTCCCGAGACATGCTCCTCAGTAATGGGTACCAATGTTGCCTTGGCCAATCTGGAGCTATCAGAATGATCCTTGGACGGTCCTCCTTGATCTTCAATAGCACCTTGTGCATCAAAGGAAGTGGTGGGAATGCATATGCTGACAGATTTTTCCAACTGAAGGATAGGGAGTCCACCTTCCATGCCAGTGGGTGGTACGTCCTGGTGCAGAATTTCTTTAATTGGTGATTGAGTGGGGATGCAAATAAGTCTATTTCTGGGAGACCCCATTTTCTTGTAATGGTTTTGAAGATGTCCGGATGCAGCATCCATTCGTGGGCATCCGTGGTAGTCCTGCTTAATATGTCTGCTAGAGTGTTTTCTTTTCCTGGTACAAAGATTGCTTGTAACTGAATGTTGTAACTCAGGGCCACATTCCAGAGGTCCAGGGCCATCCGCATAGAGGGTGAATGTGTGCCTCCCTGCTTGTTGATGTACCACATAACTGTGGTGTTGTCTGTCCTTATCATCAATTGGCCTTGTCGAAGAAATGGTTTGAAAGTCTGAATTGCCAGTTTTACTGCCAGCATTTCCTTTAGGTTTATGTGTAGGTGCAGCTGCTCTTGAGTCCATAAACCCTGTATGCATTTGTTCATCATGTGGGCCCCCCAACCGAGGTCTGAGGCGTCCGTTATGATGGTTTGGCTTGGTTGAGTGCTGTGGAAGGGCAATCCTTCGTTTGATTGACAGGCCTGAGCCCACCATTGGAATTCTTGCTTCAGGCATGGAATTATTGGAATTTGAGTTTCTAGGCTGTGCTTGTGCTGAGACCATAAATTTCTTAGGTACCACTGTAGTTTTCTCATATGCAGTCTGGCATGTGGGACCAATATTATGCAGGATGCCATGAAGCCCAATGTTTGTAGGACTTTTCTTGCTGTTAGATGGTTTTGTTTTGTTAATGCCAAGAAGTAGAGAGGGAGTTGCTCCTGTTTTTCTACTGTTAGGAATGCCATTTGTTTGGATGTGTCCAGCTCCGCACCCAAAAAGGTTATCTTTTGGGATGGTATCAGCCTTGACTTTTTTATATTGACTGTGTATCCCAGGGCTTGTAGAAGGTAAATGACTCTTTTCAAGTCTTCTGCTAGCTTGTTTTTGTTGTCCGCTTGTATTAGGCAGTCGTCCAGGTAAGGGTAGATTTGGATCCCCTGAAGCCTGCAATGAGCGATTACTGATGCCAGGCATTTCGTGAACACTCTGGGCGCAATAGATAAGCCAAAGGGCAATGCTGAGAATTGATAATGCTCTGATCCTGCAGGAAAACTGAGGTATCTTCTGCAATTTGGTCGTATGGGGACGTGCAGGTATGCCTCCTTGAGATCTAGAGTTACCAGCCAAGACTCCTTGCCCAGCATGGGAAGAAGCTGCTGTAGTGTCAGCATGTTGAATTTTGGAACAATGAGGAATGTGTTTAAAGTGAACAGATCGAGAATAGGTCTCCATTTGCCTTCTTTCCTTGGTACTAGGAAGAGTCTGGAGTAAAAGCCCTTTCCTTGCTCCATATGTGGTACCTTTTCCACAGCTCTCATCTTTAATAATTGATTTACTTGTTGTAGAGCTTCTGCCTTTTGATTTGGAGGTAGGTTTGGCATTCCTCTCTTTCCTGGTAGAGTATGGAAATGAAACCTGTAACCTTGGTCTATTGTCTGCAAAATCCACTTGTCTCTTGTGATGTAATGCCAGTTCTTTGTAAATAAAGCTAGCTTCCCGCCTAAGGGTGCTTCTAGTTGTTCCCTGGTAGGCGGTGCCAGAGCCAAGTCACTGTGATTGTCCTGTAGTAGTGGTGGTGGCTGTGTCTGTGCCTCGCTGGTTGTTACCCTGCCACTGGCGCCCCTGTAGGCACCTCTGGATTGGCTTCTGCCTCTTGAACGCCTATTCCTGCCTCTCTGTGCTTTGGAGGAGTCTGGAAAGGACCAATTCTTGGAGGGCCAATTCCTGCTAAACCTTGGAGGTTGGACCTGTAAGAAATCTTTCACTGTTTGGACAGATTTTGCCTTCTCTTCCATCTTCTTCAGCACCTGTTGTGCAGGAGAGCCAAACAAATTGATCTTGTCCATGGGAGCATCTAATAGTTTTGATTTGACATGGTCCGGTAAGGCCTGCTCTTTTAACCATGCATTCCTTCTGATAACTGTGCCAGTCATGGCTGATCTAAAGGAAGCCTCTAGTGCATCATAGCCGCATTTTAAAGAATGGTTACTAACTTGCTGAATGTTATGTACCATTTCCTGAACATATTTCTTGTCTAAAGGTTCATCAGAGGACAGTTTTTTGGTTAACTGGTCTAGCATAAATTCTTGATACTGGATCATATGAAATTGACAGTTCAAGGCCCTAGCTGACAGAGTAGCAGAAGTGTAAACTTTTTTACCCCATCTCTCTAAGGACCTGGATTCCCTTTCAGAGGGGAGGGGATTTTTGGCAGAGGTAGATGCTACAGCCTTAGGCCCCTGGGAGATTGTCTCGGGATCTGCAAAAGGAGCCTTGTATAAATGGTGATGTGTGTCCGGGACCCTGTAGAACCTATCGGGCTTAGCAGGGGCCGGAGGTAATGAATCAGGAGCAGTACAAGCATCATTAATGCACCATCTACAACAGACAGAACTGGAGGTATAGCTAAAGGCCTATGTTGTGGTAAATGCAAAAAGGTTCTAAGCCTTTTTCTGGAGTCTGAAAAATCTTGGCCCTGCCACTGAAATTGTTCCCTCATGGCATGCAAGGTTTCCCCAAAGGAAAATTCCTCAGGTGGAGAGGCAGAAGGGATGGACTCTTCAGCATCAGAGTCTTCATAAGGGGAAAAAGGAGCCTCTGGAGGGTCTGTATTATCTGAATCATCAGAGGGATCATCTGTGGAAACTGGCTCAGGGGGCTCTGCTCTAGGCCTCTTCTCTGGAGGTGGGTGAGAGGCCCTGTCTGGGAGAGGTTGGGATCCCCGGATTAAAGAAATGAGATCCTCTGCTAAACTAAGCATTTGGGAACTGGAGCTAGGCCTGTGAGAAGGGGTCTTAACAGGCACAGATTTGGTAGCTTTAGCTGCTTTTGCCCTGGCAAAGGCCTTAATGGACATTGCTGCAGGAGGCCTAGCAGCTCCACGTGCAGGGGTTGAAATATCCAGGGGAATAGTGTCAGATAATTCCTGAGAAACCACAACTGCAGGTTGGATTTCAGAAGCCGATTCCACCAGGTTGGAAGAGGCCTCGGTAGAAGGTAAGCTTTCGGCTGAAGGAAGAACCGCTTGCTCGGTTTCAGCCGAAACAGAGACACTCGCGGTTGTCTTAACCGCGGTTTCGGCCGAAACCGCAGACCGCGAGTGTCGGTCCTTTTCCTTGCGTTTTTTGGATATTTGTGAAGTCGGAGGATCCGACGGCATAATATAAGCAAAATCAGAGCCGAAAAAAGTACAGTTTTGTACCTACCATAAATGTAGATGTTCGAGGATCCACATTGCTGCAGTCCTAACTATTGGGTAGTCCGCTGTCCAGTCGGCCCGAATACCAAAGTATATGGCTGACGTCGGTCAGGGCGCATTAGACTGACGTCAGTACGTCAGGGTACTAATGCGCATGACCGACGTCATATCCTCAGTCTTTTCTTGCCCCAGATGTCAGAAGACCCTGAAAAGATAAGGCCAAAACCAAAACTCCCAACATATCTGCACCAAAATATATATATATACAAAACATACAAAATTAGCAGAATATAACCTCACCTACACAACCACCCCTAAACACAGAGGGGAAGGAGGGAGGGTAAATTGGACTGCAGCAATGTGGATCCTCGAACATCTACATTTATGGTAGGTACAAAACTGTACTATGTTCTTCATTCCACATTGCTGCAGTCCTAACTATTGGGTAGAATCCCAAAGCAGAGGTAAGGGAGGCTGGCAAATCATAAGGAAGCAGGAGCTGATAACATGCCTTGCAAAATAGCTGTGGCAAAACCAGCCCTAGACTTAGAGTAGAGAGGAAGGTGGTAATGCTTAGAGAAAGTATGCACTGAACTCCAAGTAGCTGCCTCCAAAATATCCTTAGTTGCCACCCCCTTAAAAAGCTGTTGAAGTGGCAGTAGCCCTAGTGGAATGAGGCCTAATCCCAGCTGGAATCTCCTTGCCATGATGGGAATAACAAAATGCAATGCAAAACCCAATCCACCTAGAAATAGTTTGTTTTGACACAGGCTTGCCCTGAGAACTCAAAGCAAAAGAAACAAACAACTGCTGAGACTGCCTAAAATCCTTAGTCCTGCTCAAATAATAACGCAATTGCCTGTGTACATCTAAAGTGTGCAAAATCTTTTCCCCTTTATTTTGGGGATCTGCATAAAACGTAGGCAAATGAATAGTTTGGTTTAAAGCCACACCAGAAACCACTTTAGGTATAAAGGAAGGATTAGTACGTAATGATACCCTATCCTTATGAAAAATCAAAAAAGGCTCAACCGCCATAAGGGCCTGTAACTCAGAAACCCTTCTTGCAGAAGTAATGGCCAACAAAAAAGCAGTCTTCCATGACAAGTATTTCTGTTCAGCAGTAGCTGCAGGCTCAAAAGGTTGTAGAGTAAGTTTCTCCAACACAAAATTGAGATCCCAAGCAGGAGTAGGAGCTCTACGTGGGGGTCTTATATTCTTTGCCCCTCTAAGAAATTGCTTGAACAAAGGATGTGAAAACAATGGTGGGTCACAATCATAGTGAGCTGAAATTGCTGCAGCATGAATCTTAATGGAAGAGAAAGACAAACCTTTGTCCAATAACTCAGTAAGATATTGAAGAGCCACACTCAAATTCGGCTCCGAAATCTCCTAATTCTTTGCTGCAGGCCAAAATAAAAATCTCTTCCATTTTTCTACGTACACTTTCCTTGTACTAGGTCTCCTGGCTTCCATAATCACATTTAAAACTTGTTGAGGAAGTTGAGACCTGCTGTCTTTCAAAACAGAATATGCCAGGCTGTTAGATGAAGAGAGTGAAGCTTGACATTGAGCAGACGACCGTCCTTCTGAGACAACAGATGTGGAATCAAGGGTAAAGGCCATGGAGGCTTCTTTACCAGACTCCTCAGTAATGGGTACCAGTGCTGCCGAGGCCAATCTGGAGCTATTAAAATCATCCTTGGCTTGTCTTGTCTGACTTTAGAAGCACCTTTGGAAGAAGAGGCAGAGGTGGAAAGCATACACATGAAGATTTTTCCAACTGAAAGAAAGAGCATCCACTTTCCAAGCTGTGTGATGAAACCTCTTTGTGCAAAACTTTGGCAGCTGGTGGTTTAGTGGAGAAGCGAACAGATCTATGTCTGGAGTTCCCCAGGACACTGTCAACTTTTGAAATACATGAAGATCCAGTTTCCACTGTGGGGATCCATGATTTGTCTGCTTAACACATCTGCTAAGGAGTTCTGTGCTCGGCAGAAACCTTGCCTGAAGAGTTAGTTGCAAGCTTAGCAGTCTCCCATAAAATCATTGCTTGCCTGCACAATGGGTAAGAATGTGTTCCCCTTGTTTGTTGATGTACCACATGACAGTTGTGTTGTCTGTTAGAATCAACACCTGCCCTGGAAGAAGTAACTCCTTGAAAGCCATTAATGCAAACTGGACTGCTAACATCTCCTTCATGTTGATATGTAGATGCTGTAGTCTGGCAGGCCACTTGTCTTGTATCCACTTTCCATTTAGATGAGCTCCCCAAGCAATGTCTGAGGCATCTGTCGTTAGAATTTGACTCGCCTCTGGCCGGGTCACAGAGAGTCCCTTGTTTAGGTGACATTCCTGAGCCCACCACAAAAATTCCTTTTGAATGCAAGGTATTATTTGAATGACAGTGTCCAAATCCTGACAGTGCTGTGTCCATACATCTTTGAGATACCATTGTAGCTTCCTCATATGCAGTTTGGCATTGGGAAGCACCAGAATACAAGATGCCATGAACCCTAAGGCTTGAAGGACTGTCCTTGCAGTCAGCCCGGACTGAAGAGATAGTTGATGGAAGTAACTGGAAAGATTCTTTTGTTTGTCCGGGGTTAAAAAGGCCATCTGGGCTGCTGTATTCAGTCTCACACCCAGAAAGCACATGTCTTGAGAGGGTACTAGACTGGACTTTATTTCGCTCACAGAATACCCTAGGCATCTTAGCACTGCTATGACATATTCCAAATGCTGTAGAAGGTCTTCCTTTTCTTGAGCCAGAATCAGGCAATCGTCCAAGTAAGGATAAATTTGAATTCCTTTTAGCCTGAAGTAAGCTATCACTGGAGCCAGAACCTTTGTGAATACTCTGGGCAGTAGATAAGCCAAAGGGCAATGCAGAGAACTGATAATGAGAATTTCCAGCTCGAAAACGCAGATACTTTCTGCAACTTAGTCTTATAGGCACATGAAGGTAAGCTTCCTTGAGATCTAAAGTTACCATCCAGTGATCCTTGCCCAGCAGAGGTAAAAGCTGTTGTAACGTCAACATTTTGAACTTGGGAATGTCCAGATAAGTGTTGAGGATAGATAAATCCAAAATTGGTCTCCACGTGTTCCCCTTCTTCGGTACTAGGAACAGGCGAGAATAAAATCCTAGGCCCCTTTCTGGCACAGGAACCAGCTGAATTGCCCCTATTTGGAGTAACTGAGAAATTTGCTTGTGAGCCTCTTGTCTTTGTAGAGGAGGAATGTCTGGCATGCCTTTGAAAGGAGGCAAGGTATGGAAATAAAACCTGTAACCGTGGTGAATGATATCCAGAACCCATTTGTCTTGGGTAATTAAATCCCAATTTTCTTTGAAAAGAGACAGTCTTCCTCCTAGAGGTGCCGCCAGGCGAGAAGGTACTGGCAGCTGAAAAGGCAGGTCATTGGGTCTGCTTACGAAAGGACTGACCCCTGCCCTCACCAGAAGTCTGAGCAGGTGAACTCCCTGTCCTAGGCCTAAAAGCACCTTGAGCTCTGCCCCTACCACGTCTAGACCTACCCCTAGACTGGGAATCATAAGCAGGATAAGTCCATCCCTTAGCAGGCCAATTTCTACTAAACTTCGGAGGCTGCACCTGCAAAAAATCCTTAACAGTTTGCATAGACTTAGCCTTGTCCTCCATCTTCTTTAAAACTGCTTCCACAGGCGAACCAAACAACACATCAGACTATAAAGGAGCATCCAAAATCCTTGTCTTAACATGCTCAGCTAAGTTCTGATCCCTCAACCAGGCGTGCCTACGAAGAACAGAACCAGTGGCAGCCACCCTGGAGGAGGCCTGCACAGCATCAAAACCACATTGCAAGGAATGTTTACCCACTCGTTCAGACACATGAACTAAATCCTGCAACTCTTTACACTCAACGCCTTCCGCCAGAGCATCCACCTTAGAATTCAACTGTGAAAGAAGATAATTCTGATATTTTAACATGTGAAACTGACAATTCAACGCCCTCATGGCTAAAGTGGAAGAAGTATACACTTTCTTTCCCCATCTATCCAAAGCCCTTGCCTCTTTATCAGGAGGGACAGGATTTTTAACAACTGAGGCCTTCACACCTTTAGGCCCCTGAGAGACAGTTTCCGGGTCTGCCCTAGGACTCTTAAAAAGATACTTATGAGCTTCAGGCACCCTATAATATCTATCCGGTTTAACTGGGGCAGGAGGCAAAGAATCCGGATTCAGGGAAGCCTCTGCAAAAACATCTTCCACCACATTTAAAACAGGAGGTATAGCTAAAGGCCTGTGCTGGGGTAAAAACAAGAATTCCCTAAGCCTGAATCAGAGAAATCTTGACCTTCCCATTTAAAATGTTCCTCATGGAATGCAGAGTCTCTGAAAATGAAAAATCCTCAGGAGGGAAGCTGAAGGAGTAGAATCATCCACATCAGAATCAGAATAAGGAGGGTACTCCTGCAAGTCTTCAGTCAAGACTCAGAAGCCTCCGAGCATTGCTCAAAACTCTCAAACTCAGATTCCACCCTAGGCCTCTTATCAGGAGGGGGCATAGAGCCCCTTATCATAGTAATCAAATCCTCTGCCATTTTAAGCATATGTTTCTTAGGCAAAGACCCTGAAGTACTAGGAGAAAACCCCACTGAAGCAAAACTCGGCCTGCCCCTCAAAGAAGCCTTGGAAACCGAAGGGGAGGCTCTGACCACCTTAGGAAGAGAGGGAAGAACAGCCACCTGAGAAGCCCCCTCAGCCTGGCCTACTTCCTGAGAGGATACATCCTGTAACAGTAAAGTCTCTCCCTGAGACTCCAAAAAAACACCTGGCAAAACCTCCGGCTCCACTGAGCCCTCTAAAGAACCGACGGCTGGGACTGTCGGTTCCTCCACTCTAGGCTTTGCCGTTTGTCCTTGCGCTTTTAGCGAAGCCGGCCGGAACATCCGGCGGCATTTTATAATTACAACGCTTCCCAAACAGTAACCTGGCACAGTCTAACCTTCTCTTAATAGTGCGTTTGTTAAATCTAGCACAAGAGCGGCATCCAACAACGTCGTGCTCAGGCCCTAAACAAGGCATACACAAAGTATGGTAATCCCTATGAGGTATCTGTTTCCCACAAGAAATACAGTTATTCACTTTTTCTGACATCCGGTTAAATACTGAGGCAAGAAAAACCAAAATATTCCCAACGGGTACTTAGCCAACTTTGATTCGGTCTGAAACTCTGGCTTCAGAAACTTTCAGAACGCCAACCTGCACTCGCAAAATTGCTTCTGCATCGGACCATGCGGCAAAAGACTGAGGATATGGCGCCGGTCATGCGCATTAGTACCCTGACGTACTGACGTCAGTCTAATGCGCCCTGACCGACGTCAGCCATATACTTTGGTATTCGGGCCGACTGGACAGCGGACTACCCAATAGTTAGGACTGCAGCAATGTGGAATGAAGAACATCTGCTCAGCAAATTCCGACCGACGTCTAAGCGTCCGTCGGTTAAAAGAAGCACAGGCTAGACAAGCTGCTACGTCGTGGTCTGGGCCTAAACAAGGTAAGCAGTAAGAGTGGAAATCTTTATGAGGTATTTGTTTCCCACAAGTTAAACAGTTATTCACTTTTTCTGACATCGGCTGAGGCAAGAAAGAGTCCCCAACGGGGTACTTAGCTTTTTAGAAGTCTTCGGTAGTAGTAGAAGTATTCGGTAGTAGCAATCTCTGGTTCTGACCGACCGACACTTGCGAACAGCTTCTGCTTCGGGCGCCACGCGGCAAGAAAGACTGAGGAAAATGGCGTTGGCTGATGCCTTTATACCCGAGTAACTGCAGCGATGACGTCGGGTGAAGTGCGACACCAGCCGAAGCCAGACCCAGACTTTGGAATCCGGCCGACCGAAGGGCTGCCTGACGACAGGACAACCCATTTGTAAGGACTGCAGATGCATCCTTGAAGGACATCATCCAAGAGGTGTTTGGGGGGGAATTGGGGAATGCAGAAAGGGAACCAAGTAGCCTCTAGATATGATCTGCAGAACCCAACGATCATTTGTAATTTACCCCCAAGGCTGTTGGGTGCATGCAGAGATAGTCGTCCCCCAACTGCCTCCAGAGACAAGTAGTCAGGCAACCCTTCAGGGTTGCTGAGAGGGTCTGTCCAGGAAGGAATCCCAAGACACTCTGGTCTTTGGACCCCCTCTGCCGCGAGGGCAGCATCTGTCGTATCCCCTCTGCCTCTAGGGAAAGTTGAATCCTGAGCATCCTGGGAAGAACCTTGAGACTTCAGAAACCACATCTTTTTAATCACACGTTGATGCCTAGAGAAGGATCGTTGTAGGGTGGAGAAGTGGATACAGACAGCAGATGAAATCTTCCCATCCTTCTTGCTCTGGATTAAAGTATCACAAACCGTTTTTCCAAACAAAGTGGAACCATCACAAGGGGGCATTCGTGAAGGACGCCTTGAAGGGCTCTGAAAAAGCATAAAGCCTGAGCCAGGCATGCCGCCTAATGGCTACACCTGTTCCCACAGCCCTGGAGGCACCTTCAGTCGCATGTGATAGGAGCTTCATGGAGGTTTTGGAGATGTGAGTGTGGCCATGATGGAGGAAAAAAAACTTTCTCTCCTCTGCAAACATGGACCATGGGGCAAACTCAGCGACCTCTTTGACCAGGTCACTCTGCAATCTAATGACATATGCTAAATAATTCAGCACACAAGGCAAAAGTGGCCAACGCATAGGTCTGCCTCCCAAAACTATCCATCGCCCAAGACTCCCTACCTGGAGGATGGACTGAGGAGCTCTCCTGTGTGAACTCTATTTTGGTGGGCACCATGACATCGACCAGAGACCCTTTGGACCAATGCTGCCCATCTGAGGGAGCACTACATACATTATCCAGGGTGCCTGGGGATAGGCTCACCCGTATCCAGTTCCTTCCATGCTCTACATGAAATTAGATCCACAAGGGGATATATGCAGGAGGGGCCACCCAGGAGGTAGAGGGTCCTCTGCCAAACACATCCAGGAATACTGACTCGTCCGGGTTGGGCTTTTGGGTAGACCACTCACCATACTGTCACAGGACCTCCATGATGTCGCCAAAGAGACATCCTCTGGGGGTGATCGAGGGGAACTCTCCCCTTCCTCCAAGTCGGTATCATCCAAGACGGACTCCGGTGGGGAGTCTAAGTGCCTCCTCTTGCACGTGTGCTTCCTAGGGGGCTCCTCAGGGAGAAATTCTGGGGAGGATTCAGAAGCCTCGGGGAGTTCCTGTGTGGGAACCTCCAGGGGTGAAGTGGCAACAGGCTGTCCCAAAGGGGGCAGAATGGCAGACTCCAGCCCAGAAAAAACGGGAGTCAGGATGGACTCTGAGGAATGAAAGTGTCAAAGGTCTCGAAGGAGCCGAGAGGACCCTCTCCACCACATCAAAGGCAGAAGGCGAGCAGATCCTGAAGTCGGAAACAACCAAGGCCGGATTTGCCACTCCCTGCGCCGAGGGAGGAGCTGGAGCCGATCCTCCCAACACAGAGACTCAGAGAGGAAAAGATGACCCTGAAAGCCTTGATGTCGATGCCATCCCCTCAGATTCAACCCTGAGGCTTTGGCTCGGAGAGTCAGTTGGCCCCAAAAACATTAGAGTGGAACCACCAGGGCAAAAGTCAGGGTCAAGGTACCAGGGACCATCGGCGCTGACCCCTCGACACCGGAGAACCTCTGACCCAATGACTCCAAAACCGGGAGCTGGATCAGAGAAGGAGTAACAGGGAGAAATGTGTACTGCATGCCCATGACCCCAGAAGGGGACAGAGCAGGCACAACTGCCAGCTGGATCTGGGCCCGAATGAATTACCGCATCATCCTAACCACCTCGGCTTCAGACAGGTTGTGAGAGGACTGGATGGAAGAGGTCGCCGACCTGGGCCTGGAGTGGTGTTGGGGTAGGTGGAAAGTGGGGATACAGCCTGGGAGGCCTCCGGCTCAAGCGAAAAGTGAGGCTACTGAAGAGGAGGGGAGGCCAGGCTTGGATCCAGATGGGACTTTGCCGGAGGTCGGCTGAGGGACAGTGGTCTGGGGAACACTTCCTAGGCTGATGCAGTTCCTTAGGTCTCTCCTTCCCTGGATGTCTTGGCAGAAGGGTGAGTTCCAGAAGCCAGGGTGGATGAAGAAAAAGCAGAGGCCTCTGTAGGGGGTGGAAGGAGGCCTTTCAGAATGAGTTTGTTTCTCCTGTCGATCAATGTGCGGGGATTGATGCCCCCGCAGATCGAGCAGGAGGAATCTAGGAGGTTGGAGCTACGGAATCATGCTGCGGTTCAAACGAGCGCAAACAAAATCTGAAGGGGAGGAGGGAGACAGGAGCATTATGGGTAGGGGAGGAGCTTGGAGTTTGGATCCGATGCTGGAGTATGCAGCAGAGTCGGATCCATGCCAAATCTAAGTCCCTCATGTTGAAGATCAAATGAAAACAGCAACTTCAGATCAAACGTTACATACTCACCATAACTATGCATCTGTGTTGTCCATTTTCATTCTTCCTCAACTGACTGGTCACGGATCTGGCTCAGCTACAATTACATAGACTCTCAGATAGGACTCTTGAACTCTTCCCTTTATCCATAATGCCTCGGAACCCTATAACAGCTGAGACAGCGCTTGCTGCCCCAAAAGTAAAACAGCAAATTACAGGTCAATAAAAAAAGAAAGGCAATTGGAAAGATAGGAAACAAAGGGGCTTAAACCTGGAACACAGGTTTATTACCATCAGGTCACTCCCATAGAAAAAGGGAAGGTGGAAAGAGGGAGGAAAAGAAGTTAAGGAAGAATGAAAGTGGACAATACAGATGCATAGTTATGGTGAGTGCATAACTTTTATATCTGATGTTGTAATTTTCATTCATTCTTCAGCTGATAGGACAGAGTCTCCAGCTATGTGAATCTTTTCACCCTCAAGAAAGTCTTTCTGTGTTGAGGGTAAGCCTTCTAGCTTATTAGTGGGAGTGGTAAGCACTAGGTAACCTACTACATAAGGAGTGGTTTCTGGCCCAGAAATTACAGTTGTTGGCTGTTTGGACAATTTTTCCATCTCTCTGCCCTTTCGGATTTAAAAGCCCACATTTGCACTTGTTTCTTTCCTGTAACTAGTCTAGTTCAGATACAGATTCTTAGTTTAGCACTTTAATTTGCTTATTCGTGCTCAGCACTTGTTCAGAACTTGTAAGCACTAAATAAGCTACAAATTACTACAGCACTCAACCCTCCTCATTACCTAGAGAAAAAAAGTTTTGTAGTTACTTTCCTCACTTGCTTAGATAAAAACAGCTCTTGTATTCACTTTCCTCACTTGTCTAGAGGAAAATAGTTTTTTTTTATTCAGGCATGTCCAAGGGTCAGTTCCCAGTGTTCTCTCCTGTCCATCTGATGAATCAGGGCATCTTGGGGCAATGTAGCAATTGCCTCATGTTACACAGACAACCCCCTCCTCCTACCACCCAACACTACAACCTGTGAGAGATGCACTTATCAAGCCAAACTGGAGGTAAAACTCTCTCCAACCAAGACTGAACTTGACAGTCAAAAGGCGAAGGTAAACATTTGCACCACACCACACTCATCATCACATAGTCCAACTAAACCTACAGCACCAAAATCCGCACACAGAAACAAAAACATTTGCGTAGGCTCTCAATACTAAATTGCTCAAGCAACAGAGACCTCCAAAGCAGAAACACAAGCAACCTCTGCTCCTAACACAACCCAAATGACGCACAGCACACAGACTCAGTGTGCCACTCAACCACAGCCCAGAAGGCAAAACAACATACCCAACACACTAGTCTTAGGTGACTCTATAGTCAGGCACACTGATGTCCCACTCAGCAAGCTAAACAAGAAGGTTACTGTCAGCTGCATGTCGGGTGCCAGGATCCACTACAAAACCCATGCACTCAGGTTACTCCACATGAAGTACAAATATGACTCTGTCATTGTCCATGATGGTGTGAACGACTTGAGACACAACTCCTTGGACTACATGAAGAGAGACATAGAGGAACTCTCCGATCTCTAGCCCAGGCAGATATGACCCTATTCCTGAGTAGCATCCTGCAATTGCCCAGAATGATACCGCAGTACAAGGACAAAATGCTAAGCTTCTGGTGTCATTCTAAGGGGATCCAGTATCCGTCTGCCTGGGATGACACGGTCGACAGACCACAATGCTTTGCCAGAAATGGCCTGCACCTGTCACACCTGGGATTCTGGATATTGGCTAAGGCTCTTGCCGCCCCTATAGTGCCTTTTTTTAGGCAAGGTTCAAATGACAAATTCACCACCGTAACAGGAACAGGCAAGTAAAAACTGAGGGCAATGCTACTCAGTGCTAGAAGTCTAAATCGCAAAATGCACTCCCTCGAGGCACTCCTTAAAATGGAGAACACTAATATCTCTGCAGTGACTGAGACCTGGTTCAATGCTTCAAAGATCACCCCTGCATTACCAGGCTATAAAGTACAGTTGTGTATACTTACCATAAATGTAGATGTTCGAGTGTATTCACTGTTGCAGTCATTACATTTGGGTAATCCTGCTGGCAGGTTGCCCTCAGTCAGCCTGAATTCCAAAGTCCTGGGTCCTGTGTCGGCTGCTATTGCCCCTTCCCTGACGTCAGGTCATCAGGGGTATAAAAGAAGGTGGCCGACACCATTTTCTTTAGTTTTTCTTGCCCCAGATGTCAGGTGCCCCCTAAAAGGGTAGCCAAAATTTATATATATAAAGATACATGCGCCAATATAAAATCTACCTTCATCTACAAGCAAATACACCACATAGGTTCATTCAGATGCAAAGGGGATGGCGGGTGGGTAACCTGGGCTGCAACAGTGAATACACTCTAACATCTACATTTATGGTAAGTGTACACAACTGTACTATGTTCTTCGTGTTTCACTGTTGCAGTCATTACATTTGGGTAGAGACCCAAAGCTATGGTTGGGAGGCTGGAGCTAAACAAGGAGCGGCTACAAGGCCCTGCAGAACTGCAGTGGCAAAGTCTGCCCTGGATTTAGAGTAGAGTGGCAGATGATAGCGCTTTGTAAAGGTGTGCACTGAACTCCAAGTAGCAGTCTCTAAAATGTCCTTGGTTGGTACTCCCCTGAAAAAGGCTACTGAAGTGGCCGCAGCACTGGCTGAAAGTGGCCTGATGCCCTTGGCTTGCCATGGTGTAAATAGCAGAAATGAATGCAGTGACCTATCCCACTTTGAAATGGTCTGCTTTGAGATGGCCTTTCCTTGTGATCCTGCAGCATATGCCACTAGCAGTTGCTCTGTCTTTCTGAAAACTTTGGTTCTGTCCAAGTACAATCTAAGCTGTCTGTGTATGTCCAAAGAATGCAGAATTCTCTCACCCTTGTTCTGTGGATTTGGTTAAAAAGTTGGCAAATGAATAGTTTGGTTAAGAGCCACACTGGACACAACTTTAGGCACAAATGTTGGGTTTGTACTCAGAGAGACCCTGTCTGGATAAAAAATGATAAAAGGTTCCACAGCCATGAGTGCCTGTAGCTCTGAAACTCATCTTGCAGAAGTTATTGCTAGGAGCAGAGCTGTTTTCCAAGATAAAAACTTTACATCAGCTACAGCAGCTGGCTCAAAAGGAGGCAGGGTGAGTTTTTCCAAAACATAGTTGATGTCCCATGCAGGCATTGGCAATCTCCTTGGAGGCATTACATTTTTGGCTCCTCTGAGGTACTGCTTTAATAAGGGATGAAAAAAGATTGGTGGCTCTGTATTGCAATGAGCCGAAATGGCAGAGGCATGAATTTTAATAGATGTAAAAGATAGGCCTTTGTCCAGCATCTCAGTTAAGTATTGCAAAATCTGAGGAATATTTGGCACAGCTGTATCAGTTCCTTGTGAATGGTTCCAAGCACAGAATCTCTTCCATTTTCCAGCATAAAATTTTCTAAGACTAGACCTTCTGGCTTCCAAAATGACATCCATCACAGCTTTACAGAGAGGTGTGTGTTGTATAACTAAGTTATCCACCATGCTGCCAGGTTTAAAGTCCCGAGTTGGTTGTGCAGGATCTGACTGTTTTGCTGAACAGTAGATGAGGTATTTGAGGTAAGGTCCAAGGCAGGCATTGAGACAAGTTCCTTAGGATTGGATACCAGTACTTGCGGGGCCAGTCTGGGGCAATCAGTATCATCTGTGGCTTCTCCTGTCTGACCTTTAGGAGTACTTTGGGGAGGAGAGGCAGTGGGGGAAAGGCATATAGTGATAGGTTTTTCAATCTGAAAGACAGGGCGTTCACTTTCCATGCTTGTCTGTGATAAGTCCTTGTGCAGAATCTTTATAGTTGGTAGTTGTGAGGGGAGGCAAATAGATCTATGTCCAGGCATCACCATTTCCTAGTTATCATGCTGAAGACTTGTGGATCCAGCTGCCACTCATGGGGACCCATGAGGTTTCTGCTTAATTCATCTGCCAGAGTATTTCAACTTCCTGGCAGGAATTGTGCCTGCAAATGCTCTTGGTAAGTCAATGATGTGTCCCACAAAGTCATGGCTAGTCCACAAAGGGGGTAAGAATGCGTGCCCCCCTGCTTGTTTATATTCCACATGACCGTGGTGTTGTCTGTCTATCAGTAGCTGTACTGGATGAAGTAGGTCCT
Source organism: Protopterus annectens (assembly GCF_019279795.1). Lineage (NCBI taxonomy): Eukaryota > Metazoa > Chordata > Ceratodontiformes > Protopteridae > Protopterus > Protopterus annectens. The sequence goes on along the minus strand of NC_056732.1, from coordinate 1,014,268,326 downwards.
TGAAGGTTGTCAGGGCATTTTGAACAGCTAGCATCTCTTTCCGATTGGTATGTAGATGCATTTGGTTTGAGGACCATGTGCCCTGAATGCATCTTCCTGCCATGTGGGCCCCCCAGGCATAATCTGATGCATCCGCTGTTAGTGTCTGCCTGGCTGGGGGTAATGAGAATGGCTGTCCCTTGTTTTGGTAACAAGCCTTTGCCCACCATAGAAACTCCTGTTGTAGGCAGGGAATGAGAGTAATCATTCTGTGGCAATGTTGAGTCCAAACACTTTTTAGGTACCATTGAAGTTTCCTTATATGCAGTCTTGCATATGGAATTAGTAGGATGCAGGATGCCATGAAGCCCAAAACCTGCAAAATTTTTCTTGCAGATAACTGGGCCTTTGTTGCCAACATATTGAAATAGGTAGTCAGCTGCCTTTGTCTGGCGTGAGATAAGCCATCTGGGCAGTTGTATTTAAGCTTGCACCCAGGAATATTATCTCTTGAGAGGGTAGTAGTTTTGATTTATTTTCGTTGATTGTGTACCCTAGGCATGTTAGAAGTCTTTTCACAAATGCCAGATGCTGTAGAAGAATGTCCTTGTTCTCTGCATGAATTAGACAGTCGTCCAAGTAAGGATATATTTCTATTCCTCTTTGTCTGCAGAATGCAATTACTGGTGCCAGGCACTTTGTAAAGACCCTGGGCGCAGTAGATAAGGCAAAGGGCAGTGCAGAGAATTGGTAATGCATTGAGCCAGCCTTGAATCTGAGGTATCTTCTGCATATCTGTCTGATTGGGACATGCAGGTATGCCTCTTTTAGATCTAAAGTCACAAGCCAAGCATTCTTTCCCAGCATGGGCAGAAGCTGCTGCAAAGTCAACATCTTGAACTTTGGTATATCCAGGAATGTGTTCAGAATAGATAGGTCCAGTATTGGTCTCCAGGCCTTGTCCTTTCTGGGTACCAAGAACAGTCTCGAGTAAAATTCTTGTCCCCGCTCTTGCTCTGGTACTTGTTGAATGGCCCCCATGTCCATGAGGGATGAGACTTGTTTTTGTGCCTCTGCCCATTGATTTTTTGGCGGATCTGGCCAGCCATTTGCCTTTGGCAGGGTATGGAAATGGAACTTGTAGCCTTGTGACACGATATTTAGAACCCACTTGTCCTGGGTTATAATGTGCCAATTTTGAGAAAAAAGTGCAAATTTTCCCCCTAAGGGCACTGCCAGGAGATAAGTGCTTGGTGCAGGCAGGGGAAATCATTGGGACTGTTTCCTGTATGGTTGTGATTTATCTTTTCCAACTTTGGAGGCAGAAGCACCCCATTGCTTTGACCTGTATGAACCTTGCGCCTGGGATCTGCCTCTAGGGCATCTGGATCTGCCCCTTTGCAGTCTGTCTGACACAAGAAAGGACCAATTTTTTGTAGGCCAGTGTCTACTAAACCTATGGGGCTGTACTTGTAAAAAATCTTTGACAGTTTGCATAGATTTAGCTTTGTCCTCCATTTTCTGTAACACCTCTTCTGCCTTAACACCAAACAATGTATCATGCTGTAAATGTGCATCTAATAATTTCACTTTGACATGACCAGGCAGATTTTGTTCCTTTAACCAAGCATGTCTCCTAATTACAGAACCCATAACTGCGGCCCTGCAGGAGGCCTCCAAAGAATCAAAACCACAGTGCAAAGTATGCTTTCCAATTTGTTCAGCTGCATGCAATAAATCCTGCATTTCCTTATTTTGTGCACATTCAGAGTTTAACAACATTTTCTGTTTAAGAAATGCCATGACATGTTGATATTTGAGCATATGAAACTGAAAGTTTAGGGCCCTTATAGCCAAGGTAGATGATGTGTAAACCTTTTTTCCCCATCTATCCAGGGCCCTGGAATCCCTGTCAGAGGGGTTAGGGTTTTTTGCAGCGGAAGTCTTAACTCCTTTGGGACCCTGAGAAATAGTTTCTGGGTCTGCAGCAGGAATTTTAAAAAGGAATTTATGAGAGTCAGGAACCCTGTAGTATCTGTCAGGCTTAACAGGAGCTGGAGGTAAGGAGCCAGGGGTAAGACTAGACTCCAAAAACACAATCTACAATGTCTAACAAAGGTGGAATGGCTTGTGGCCTGTGTTGAGGTAGTAAAAGGAAATCTCTGAGCCTCATTTTAGATTCTGAGAAATCTTGGCTCTCCCAGTGGAAATGTTCCCTCATGGTATGCAAGGTTTCCCCAAAAGAACAGTCCTCTGGAGGAGAAGCTGAAGGTACAGATTCTTCAGCATCAGAATCCTCATGGGGGGGGGGGGAGCATATTCCTGATCAAAAGAGGAACAGAAACCTGACCTGAACATTCATAGTCAGTCTCTTGCCTAGGACCTCTTATCTGGAGGGGGATGGGTACCCCTGATCACGGTAATAGAGTTTTTGGCCATTTTGAGCATCTGTTTTTTGGGCATAGAGGCCTGTCCACGTGGCTCTTGAGTTTGTTTCTTTGCTTTAGATGGTGCTTTAGTCTTTGCCTTTGAAGTTGAAGTCGGTTTAATGTAAAGATGTTTAGGTCTGAATACACCCTCAGACGCCGGTGCCTGCTCAGTGGCTCCGGATCCATCTGAAGGAATAGTATCCGAGGCTCCAATACCATGAGTTTCCAGCGGCATGGCAGACTCCACGTGGGAGTCAGTAGTGGGCGTCAGGGGCTGCGAAAGAGCCTCACTGAGAACCGGCGACTGGCTTAGGAGAAGCTTCGTCGTCGGTTTTGGGCCTCGGTTGTCTATCTCTCTCCTTTTCCTTGCGTTTTTTGTGAACTCCGGAAGTCGGATGGCTATCCGACGACATTTCTGGATAATTAAACCGGCGTCCAAAATAGTTTAAAGCAAAATCATACCGACGCTTAATAGTGCGTTGGTTAAATCTAGCACAAAACCAACAACCAGAAATGTTGTGATCAGGGCCTAGGCAAGGAATACAGTAAGAATGAAAGTCCTTATGAGGTATTTGCTTTCCACAAGAAATACACTTATTTACTTTTTCTGGCATCGGTCTGGAGCAAGAAAAAAGTTTCTCCAACGGGGTACTTAGCTTTATTGAAGACTTCGGATCTGAAATTCGCACACGAAAATCTCAGGAGTCGGCCTACCGGCACTTGCGAACTGCTTCTGCTTCGGGCACCGCGCGGCAATAAAGACTGAAGAAAATGGCATCAGCTGCTTCTTTTATACCCCTGATGACCTGACGTCAGGGACGGGGCGACAGCAGCTGACACAGGACCCAGGACTTTGGAATTCAGGCCGACTGAGGGCAACCTGCCAGCAGGATTACCCAAACGTAATAACTGCAACAGTGAAACACAAAGAACATCTCATGCCACACTTTTCGTCCATCTAACCTGGACCGGAGCACCAAAGGCAGAGGTGTGTCCCTATTCATTACGGATATCCACACCTCCAGGCTAGTTGCTAAGCATAATGCAGTCGAGGTTATCCAAGTGCAACTAACTCTGGACAAAACTACAATCCAAAGTGTAGCTTGCTATAGATCCCCCACCATGCCCCAGGATTCCCACTCCTCTTTTCTTGATATACTGGAAAATATTAGGGTTCAACCAAACACCCTAATAATGGGCAATTTCAACTACCCCACCATTAACTGGGAAAACTACTCATGTACACTGAACTGGAGAAACGGTCACCATCCACTTTTACGTACTTCGGCATCAAGCCTTCCCTGGAAGGCTTGAGATTGAAGTACTAGGAACACAGTAAAAGTGGATAGTGACCGTTTCTCTCCAGTTGTTCAGTGTGCTGAGTTGGTTCATGGAGTGGTGTGTTTGAAAACTACTCCTGTACAAACTCCTTCGCTCAACACTTAGTGGAATTCATAAATTCCAATGCCCTGCTTCAACTGAGTCACACCCCTACCAGGGACAACAATATCCTAGACCTAGTCATTACCAATATGAGTGACCGGTGTTCCACACCTGAAGTCAACTCCTCGTTGGTCAGATCCAACCATAAGCTAATCACCCTAGATATCCACATCCCGCCCCCACCCCCATTAAGGAAACCACGGTAAAAAATTTCTCCAAAGCCAACTTCATGCTTCTTAAGACAGAAGTGGCGAACTTCATGATACCCATGCAGATGGACAATACAGTTAAGAGTGCTGAATCCTACAAAAATGTACTCTATAAGCACTTACACGAGTGCCGAGTGCATGGATCGTGCTATCCCAAAGAGAACCAAGACTGCATCCACTGATAACAGGAAGCCAATCTGGTGGTCCCCCATCATAAACAAACTCTACAATAAAAGGAAGAAACTGTTGCAAAAGACAGTAAAATCCCATGAGTGGAGGAGCTCCCTGGTCAGCCTCAGTAAGAAGCTGAGATCCCATATAAGATCCTCTAAAGCTAGCTACGAAAACAAAATTGCCACCGATTCTAAGGACAACCACAAAGCATTCTATAGCTATGTCAAGAATCTCAATGGCAACAGCCAGATCTGCTCTGAGTTACAGCACAACGGCACGAAAATTACAGAACCAACTGATATTGCCAACATTCTGGCAGATAGATTCAGTGCTAACTTTACCCCCCCCCCTCACACCGCCAAATGGGGCCCATATCTATACAGGAAGAATGCAGTCTCTCTGTAATCACAACTATGCAGGTAAAAGCTGCACACTCTAAAGCCAAAAACACAGCATCCATGGGACCAGACAACATCCCAGGCTGTGTTTTACACGAACTTCAGAACGAACTGGCTCCCCACCTAAGCACCATGTACAATCATACCCTCATATCAAGCTTTGTGCCCATTGAACGGCACACAGCAAGTTATCCCACTCCATAAAGGGGGAGCCACCACTGATCGCGGGAACTATCGCCCTATTAGCCTGATGAGCTTGGTCCGTAAGGCCATGAAAAGTATCATCATAGAACTCACAAACAGACATTGGTAACCTCCGAACTCTGGACCACACCCAGTTCGGGTTTGTGAAAGGCAGATCATGCCTCCTGAACCTAATCGGCTTCTTTGAGGCCATCACCAAAGCCACAGATGAGGGTAAGGTGGTTCACACAGCCTATCTTGACCTCGCCAAAGCTTCTGACACCATCCCCCAATTCTGGAATTATAGCTAAACTGACTAAACTAGGTATAAATCCCTACATCACAAGCTGGGTTTGTCAACTGGCTCACTGACAGAACCCACACTGTAAAAGTTGCAGACTCCAAATCTGACTTCAAACCAGTGACAAGTGGAGTACCACAGGGTTCAATCCTGGGACCTCTCCTGTTTGGTTATCTACTTCTCTGAAGTACAGGCTAACCCAGAAGGCCTTTGGCTAACGAAGTTCGCAGATGACTGCCGGTGTTAAGTCCCCAAATGATGTGGAACATCCTACAGAAGGGCCCCACTGAGACAGATGCCTGATGCCAGAGCTATGGCCTCAAGCTCAATGCCAAAGTGCACTGTCATCCCCTTTGGTAAAAACTCTGTACCCATGAACTACCACATAGGCAGCAGTCTACTTAACGCCAAATGTGTGATAAGATACCTTGGGACCCAGGTGGACAATAGTCTCTCCTTTGATAATCACATTGCCACAGTAGTCAGGAAATCCTTCTACATGGCACACCTCATCACAAAAGGGTTCTCATCCAAAAAAAAAAAAAAAAAAAAAGAGGTCATTGTTCCCCTCTACTCGATACTCATTAGACCCATTACGGAGTACAACGCCCCTTGTGGAATGTACCTCACAAGACATCTGCAGCAGCTGTAAAGGCCACAGAAAGTACAGTTATGTACACTTACCATAAATGTAGATGTTAGAGTGTTATTCACTGTTGCAGTCATCACATTTGGGTTATCTGCTTGCAGTAGCCCTCAGTCGGCCTGACTATCAACCTCTTGGGTCCTGCGTCGGTTGCTGTCTCATCTTCCGTGACGTCAGGTAGTCAGGGGTATAAAGCATGTAGCCAATGCCATTATATCAGTTTTTTCTTGCCCCAGATGTCAGGTGCCCCCTTAATGGGAAGCAAATAAAAATATATAAGATTACACCTCCAACAAAAAAGCAAATACAGCAAAAAGCTTTTAAGTACAGTAAAGGAGAACAGCGGTATAGCCAAAAGAAGTCAGGGGGCTGGAGGGAGGGTAACCAGGACTGCAACAATGAATACACTCGAACATCTACATTTATGGTAAGTGTACACAACTGTACTGTTCTTTGTGTTTCACTGTTGCAGTCATCACATTTGGGTAGAGTCCCAAAGCTAAGGATGGGAGGAGGAATTTAGATAGCATTAGGACCAGCAATAAGGCCCTGAAAGACTGCAGTGGCAAAGCCAGCTCTGGATTTAGAGAAAATTGGCAAATGGTAATGTTTGGTGAAAGTATGTACAAAACTCCAGGTAGCAGCTTCTAGGATGTTTCTGGTAGGGACACCCCTGAGAAAGGTTGTAGAGGTAGATGCAGCCCTGGTTGAATGGGGTCCAATCCCCTGTGGGATAGGTTTTCCATGGTGCTTATATCAGAAATTTAGAAATGGTTTGCTTTGAAATAGCCTTCCCCTCTGCCCCTGCAGCAAATGCCACCAGCAGTTGTTAAGATTTCTTTTGAGGTTTAGTACTATCCAAGTAAAATCAAAGTTGTCTCTGCACATGTAAGGAGTGCAGTATCCGTTCCCCTTTGTTCTATGGATTAGAAAAGAAGGTTGGCAAATGAATGGACTGATTAAGAGCCACACTGGATATCACCTTGGGCATGAAAGAGGAATTGGTCTTGAGGGATACCCTGTCCAAATGAAAGATGATGAAAGGCTCCATTGCCATAAGGGCCTGTAATTCAGATACCCTTCTTGCGGAAGCGATTGCTAAAAGGAAAGCTGTTTTCCAAGAAAGAAATGTTAACTCTGCAGTTGCAGCTGGCTCAAAAGGAGGAACAGTGAGTTTTTCCAATACAAAATTAAGGTCCCAGGCTGGAGTTGAGGCTCTCCTGGGTGGTCTTAAGTTTTTGGCCCCTCTGAGGAACTGCTTGAGCAGTGGGTGAGGAAAGAGGGGTGGGTGTGTGTTGTAATGAGCTGAAGTGGTTGAGAAGTGAATTTTGATGGAGGAAAAGGAAAGGCCCTTGTGAAGCACCTCAGTTAAGTACTGAAGAATCTGAGGTAAATTGGGCGCTGCTGCGGCCATCCCTTGAGTTTGGTTCCAGGCAAAGAATCTTTTCCATTTTTCAGCGTAAGATTTTCTAGTACTAGGCCTCCTTGCCTCCAAAATGACACCCAACACTTGCTTCCTGAGGGATGGTAATTGAGAGATTATGTAATTAGCCAGGCTGCCAGGTTCAGGGTTTGAAGCTGGGGGTGCAGAATCTGGCTCTCCTGCTGAGACAGCATGGTAGGGGTCTGAGGTAGGTGCCATGGGGCGAGCTGTGACACACTGCGCAAGGGGGGGGTACACCAGTGTTGGCGTGGCCAGTCTGGTGCAATGAGTATCATCCTTGGTTTGTCCTGTTTGATCTTTAGTAGTACTTTGGAGATGAGAGGCAGAGGAGGAATGGCATAAAATGATAGATTTTTTTCAACTGAAGACAGAGCATCCACTTTCCAAGCTTGTTTGTGGGGAGTACTTGTGCAGAATTTGTCCAACTGGTAGTTCTGTGGGGAGGCAAACGGGTCTATATCTGGGATCCCCCATTTGTTGATCAACATGTTGAAAATCTTTGGTTCCAGTTTCCACTCGTGGGTCCATGAGAATTTTGCTTAGTTCGTCTGCCAGTGTATTTAATTTTCCTGGCAGGAACTGAGCCTGTAGATGCACTTGGTAGCTCAAGGCTGTGTTCCACACAGCCATGGCTAGTCTGCAGAGTGGGTAAGAATGGGTACCCCCCCCCCCCCCGCTTATGTACCACATTACCAGTAATTGTCCTGGAAGAATGTGGTCCTTGAAGGCTGTCAGATCATTCTGTACAGCTAACAAATCTTTTTGATTGATATGCATGTGCATTTGACTTGGGTTCCATTTGCCCTGAATGCACTTCCCTGCCAGGTGAGCCCTCCATGCATAGTCTGATGCATCTGTTGTTAGGGTTTGGGCAGCAGGGGGTAGAGTGAATGGTAGTCCCTTATTTTGGTGGCAGGCCTCTGCCCACCAAGGAAATTCTAACTGTAGGCAAGGTACGATAGAAATCATTGCTTCTAGATCCTGAGAATGTTGACACCATAGGCTTTTTAGATGCCATTGTAGTTTCCTCATATGCAGTCTTGCATATAGAATTGGTAGAATGCATGAGGCCATGAACCCCAAAGCTTGCAATATTTGCCTTGCTGATAGCAGGGTTTTTGTGGCCACTAGTTTGAAGTAAGTTGTCAAATGAATTTGCTTCTCTGGCGTGAGGAAAGCCATCTGGGAAGTTGTGTTCAAGCATGCTCCCAGGAATAAAATTTGTTGACAGGGTACCAGATGTGATTTATTTTCGTTTATGGTGCACCCCAGACAAGTTAACACCTTTTGTACTAATGCCAGATGATTCAGAAGTATGTCCTGGCTTTCTGCCTGAATTAAACAATCGTCCAGGTATGGGTATATTTGAATATTTTTTTGCCTGCAAAATGCAATGACTGGAGCTAGGCACTTTGTGGATACCCTGGGTGCAGTAGATATGCCAAATGGCTGTGCAGAGAACTGATAGTGCATGCAGCCTGCTTTGAAGCGTAGGTATTTTCTGCACGATTCCCTGATTGGGATGTGCAGGTAGGCTTCCTTTAAATCCAGTGTTGCCAACCAGGCATCTTTGCCTATCATGGGAAGCAACTGATTTAGAGTTAGCATCTTGAATTTTGGAATCACCAAAAAGGTGTTTAGGATAGACAGGTCCAGGATAGGATGCCATGAGTTGTCTTTTCTGGGTACCAGGAAAAGTCTTGAGTAGAAACCTTGTCCCTTTTCGTCTTCTGGTACAGTCTGAATATCCTTTAATCCTGAGAGAGTACTTGCTTTTGAGCCTCTGCCCACTGATTTGGGGGTAGATCTGGTCAACCGTTTGGGGTTGGTAACGTGTGGAAGTGAAATCTGTATCCTTGGGAAACTATGTTTAAAACCCATTTGTCCTGGGTAATGAGTTCCCAAGTTTTTGCTTGCAAAGCAATCTTTCCCCCTAAAGGAGCAGTCATTTGAGAAGTGCTTGGAAGTTTTAAAATAAAGTCATTGAGACAGCTTACCATGGGGGGGGGGTCCTTACTACTCCCTGATTTGGAAGTCGGAGCCCCCCACTGTTTATTCCTGTGCGTACCCTGGGACTGAAGCCTGGGTGATCAACTGGTTCTGGGTTTGAACTGAGAAGGCCTGGAAGAGGCAGGAAAGGACCAATTTTTTGAGGGCCAATGCCTACTAAATCTAGGAGGCTGCACTTGTAAGAAATCTTTAACAGTTTGCACAGATTTAGCTTTTTCCTCCATCTTTTTAAGAACTTTTTCTGTTTTGTCACCAAATAGGCGGTCCTGATTTAAGGGAGCATCCAGCAATTAATTTTAACATGATCTGGCAAAGATTACTCCTTAAGCCAAGCATGCCTTCTAAGTACAGACCCAGTGATGGCAGCCCTGCAAGATGCCTCTAATGAATCAAAACCACATTGCAAAGTATGTTTTCCAACCTGTTCAACAGAAAGCATTAAATCCTGTAAATCCTTATTTTCAGCACAATCAGGAATCATCATTTTCTGTTTAAGCAATCCAGTAATATGCTGCTGATACTTTAACACATGAAACTGGCAATTTAAGGCCCTGATGGCCAAGGTTGCAGAGGTGTATACCTTCTTACTCCATCTATCCTGGGCCCCGGAATCTCTATCAGAGGGGGTTGGATTTTTGGCAGTAGTAGCCTTAATGCCCTTGGGTCCCTGTGAAATGGTCTCAGGATCCGCAGTAGGATTTTTAAAAAGGAACTTGTGAGAATCAGGAACCCTGTAATATCTATCAGGTTTTCTGGGAGAGGGAGGTAGAGAGTCAGGGGCCAAGCTAGATTTCGAAAAGCCATCGTCAACAATGTCGAGGAGGGACAGCTAAAGGCCTGTGTTGGGGCAGGAGTACGCAATCTCTAAGCTTCTTTTTAGAATCAGAGTAATCCTGGCTTTCCCAGTGAAAATGTTCCCTAAGAGTATGCAAGGTTTCACCAAAAGAGAAATCCTATGGGGGGGGGGGGGGGCAGAGGGAACAGAGTCCTCTGCATGAGAATCCTCATAGGTAGATAAGGGTAAATCCTGGTCATAAGAGGAGACAGAAATTTCGGAATCCTGGTCAGAAGTATCATAAGCAAATTCAGTCCTGGGTCTCAGAGGGGGAAGGTTGGCTTCCCCCAATTAAAGTAATAAGGTCTTCAGCCATTCTTATCATTTGTTTTTTAGGCATAGAGGCCTGACCATGCAGTCTGGGCATCTGTTTTCTAGGCATGGTTCGAGTTTTAGGCCTAGAAGCAGAAGATGGCGGTTTAATATGCAAGTCAGTAGGCCTTAATACACCCTCAGAAGCCAGTGCCTGCACAGCGGCTCTGGACCCATCCAAGGTAGAGACATTCGCAGGTTCCGCAGTTGAAGCATCTTGCGGCATACCGGACTCCGAATGGGTCTCAGTAGAGGCCTACGAATCTGAAGTAGCGGGTATCAGGGGCTGCAAAAGTGCCTCAATGAGTACCGGCAAACTGGCGACTAGCTTAGGAGAAGCGTCGTCAGCAGCTTTGGACCTGGGCAGCCTGCCTCTGTCTTTATTTTTGCGTTTTTTCGGAATGTCAGCAGTCGAGTGGCTTACCGAAGACATATCTGGATAATTGAACAGAGTACTAAAATATTTAGAAGCGAAACTGTACAGACGACGAACAGTTCGTGATTTAAATAAGGCACAAAACCGACAGCGAGGTACGTCGTGGTCAAGGCCTAGGCAAGGAATACAGTGCAAATGATAATCTTTATGAGGTATTTGCTTTCCACAAGAAATACAGTTATTGACTTTTACTGACATCGGTTAAGAGCAAGAAAAAGTTTCCCCAATGGGAAAATTTCAGGAGTCGGCTGACTGGCACTTGCAAACTGCTTCTGCTTCGGGCACCACACGGCAAGAAAGACTGATGTAATGGCGTCAGCTGCATGCTTTATACCCTTGACTACCTGACGTCATGGAAGATGAGACAGCAACTGACGCAGGACCCAAGACTTTGATAAACAGGCCGACTGAGGGTTACTGCAAGCAGATATCCCAAATGTGATGACTGCAACAGTGAAACCCGAAAAACATGTACCTCACAAAGAGGATTACTGGCCTCAAACAGATGCCTTACACTGACCGTCTCAAAAAACTCCAGCTTTACTCCATAGCATATCACCTACTCCGAGGTGATCAATGCCTAACATATAAAGCTGTGTCAAACACAGAGCTGTTGGACATGCTACACCTAAAAAAATCCCAATCCCTCCGAGCTACACGCTCTAGGGACCTAAACCTCGTCATCACAATAAACAAGACATGCTGGAGGGATAGATTCCTGTCTCAGAGACTTCCCATACTCTGGAACAAGCTACCCATCTATATCGAGCAAAGTTCCTTATTAGCACTCAAGAAAAATCTTGATGAGTGGATGGGAAATAGGAAATACACCCCGGGGATCACTTCTGTGACTCTGCTCGACAGGGGCAGAGGAAAATAACTTTCTTGGGTGGCATAAGCCAGGGAACCTTGTTGGCTAGGCTTACTTAGGCCCTTGGGCCGATAGCCTAGTACCTACCTATGAACCTATAAGATTGACCCCATCAGCGGAAAGCCTTCGCTGCCACTAAATGATTGAGAGATCACTCATGAGGCATAAGAGTAGGTCTCCTGAGTTTGTCCACTGCTATGTTGGATTCCCCTGGGATATGCACTGCCATTAGAAAGTGGTTGGAGATCACCCACTGTCACACACTCATTGCTTCTCGACAAAGGGCGGAGGATCAAACCATGGGTATGCTGTCTGTTTGGAAAGCAATCATCCCCAGAGGAAGGGGATCCTGAAAAAACTAGCAGGGCCATTCTCAAGTCCAAGACAATGATGGGCAGACTGGTCTCTTCTGGGGACCATGTGCCTTAAACTGTCTGTCCCATGAAATGTCCCCCCACCCCAACTGGGAGGTGTCCATGGTCACTGTGGCTACTGGGGTTGGAAACAAAGGGACATCCCTGACAAACTTCTCTGGACTGTACCCACCAATGCAGGCAATTTCTGCAAACCTGGGAGATCTTTACTGGTGAGGACAGTTGATGTTTAAGAATCGACCACTGAACAGCTAGAATCCACTGAAGAACACACACAGAAAATCAAGCCATTAGCACCAAAGTTACTGCAGTTGCCACAGACCCTAAAGCTTGAAGGACCAGTCATGCTGGGGAAGAGGGATGAGAAAGATTCTGTGTCACTTGATATCTCATAACAATGTACTATGAAGGAAGAAAAGCTAGTAAGTGGTGGTGTCCAAGCGGGTGCCTATAAACTCCAAGACTTGGAGAGGAAGTAAATAAGACTTGGCTAAGTTGACTAGGATTCCTAAAGAGTGACAAAACTTTAGCAAGTAGTCCCTGCCTTTTTCAAGGAGATGTCTGGTGGGGCAGTGAGGAGCCAGTAGTCCAGGTATGGAAACGCACTGTATCTGAGCGGTCTCAGGTGTGCTGCTACAAATGCAATACACTTGGTGAACACCCTGGGGGCCATAGTGAGACCAAAGGGCAGAGCTCTGAACTGACAGTGACTAGCTCCCAGCTGAAGCACAGATATCTTCGGGAGCATCTGTTCATTTTGATGTGATAGTACACATCTTGAACATTGACAGAGCACATCCTATCATCCTTTTGTAGGAATAGAAGAATGGACTGAACTGTGACCATCTGGAACTTGAAGTTCTTCACAAACTGAGTTTGCTGAGGTCCAGAATTTGTCTCAGATCCCCAGTCTTCTTTGTCACTAAAAAGTACCTTGAGTAACCTCCAAATCTTCTTTGGTCTGGTGGGACCTCTTGGATGGCTCTTTTGTCTAGCAACCTTTGAATTTCTAAGGCTGCTAACTCCCGCTGACTTGGGGGGAATGTCAGGAAGTCTTTTCTTTTTGGTTGGCTGGATTAGCAAAAAAGGGAATGAAACAGCCTCTGGATATAATCCTTTGTAGCCAAATGTCATTTGTGACTGATCCTCAGGCTTATGGATGCAGAGATAAACGTCCCTCAACTGCATCCAGAGCAGAGAAGTCAGGCAACCCTTCAACAGTGTTGGAAGGGTTTATCTGAGAAAGAATCTTGAAACAAAGAAGTTATGTACTCACCATAACATTCCATCTGAGTAATTGTATTTCATTTGTCTTCAACCTGTGTGTTTCAGATCTACATCGGATCCGACAGGGCCACATTTTCCAGCTATGGATCCACGCTCCAAGCTCCTCTCCTTAACATAATACCCCCGTCTCCCTTCAGATAGAGTTTGCTGCCCAAGTAGTATCAGATACCCGACCCAACAGCACCTTATCATAAACATGAGTCACTACAAACTCCCAGGCCTAGACTGGGCCAAGGACCTCACAAGTTATAACAAAGGTATATGAAGACTGCCCAAATGACAAGGTAAAGGGGAAGGGGGGGGGGGGTTGAAGACAAATTAAGTACAACTACTCAGATGGAACATTATGGTGAGTGCATAACTTCTTTATCTGAAGTGGTTTACTTCATCTGGTCTTCAAACTGTGGGACAAAGTCCCCAGCTACCCAAAACTCCTGGGTGGCCCTCATGAAAGGATGTTCTGGAGCACTGCAGAGCCAAAGGATGCTCTGTTTCTAGACACAATATCCAGCTTGAAATGTGAAATAAAGATATGGGATGACCAAGTGACTGCCAAACAGATATCGTCCAGAGACACCCTAGACCAGAAGGCAGCTGACGTAGCCATAGATCGAGTTGAATGTGCCTTCACTTGTCCCGGCAGAGACATGCCTTTCACAGCATAGGCTCGAGCAATGCACTGGGAAATCCGGCGAGCAATAGTTACCGTGGAATCTGGCTTGCCTAAGAAGGGTTTAGCATAAGACATGAACAGCTGATCCGATTTACAAAAAGGTTTCTTCATGTGCAAGTAAAATCTCAATTGCCTATGAACATCAAGCAGATGCAGCTTGTATTTCCCTTTGTTTTGGAAGTTAGGGGGGGAAAATGGTAAATTGACAGTTTGATTAATATTTACTTCCAAGGCTACCTTAGGAAGGAAAGATGGATCAGTGTGCAGCAACACACTGTCTTTGTGAAAGATCATGTAAGGCATTTTGCTAGAGAGAGCCTGAAGCTCTGACACTCTTCTGGCTGAGGTAATGGCAATCAAGAAGGCAGTTTTCCAGGTTAAAATTCCAAATCAACTGAAGTTGCAGGTTTAAAGGGTGCAGAGACTAATGCCTGTAACACTAAGGTAAGATCCCACGGAGGCGTAGGGTCCTTAACTGGGGATCTAAAAAGAAAGGCACGTCTTAAAAGTTTGGAAGAAGCCAAGGAAGACATTCACCCCACATGGAAATTAGAAATAACTGCCAGTTGGACTTGAACTATGGAGGAACTGGCACCCTGATGAAAAATACTCACCAGAAAATCTAAGACTGCCGAAAGAGGTGCAGTAAAGGGATCCAAGGCCAGCTGAGTGACCCACATGATGAAACGTTTCCATTTACTATGATGCACCTTTCTGATAGAAGATTTGTGAGCCACTACCAAAATGAACTTAACAGAGGATGACAATCCAGGAGTCCTAATTATAATGGGAACAGCAGCAGCCAAGCCGTGAACTTCAGACTGCCCAGATGTGGGTGAGGAATCCCTGAGGGATGAGAAAGAAGATCCGGAACTGGATCAAACGTCCATGGAGGAACTACCGGATGAGACCACAGTAAGGGAAACCAAACCTGGCGATGCCAGAATGGTGCAATGAAGATCACAGTGCTCCCTAGCCTTCGAGCTTTCTGAAGAAACTTCAACATGAGAGGAAGCGGAGGATAAGTATAAAGGAGACCGAGAGGCCAAGCATGAACCAGTGCATCTCTGGGAGCTTCCCCCAGCAGGGGGGTTCAGAGTGAAAAACTCTCTGCATTTAGCACTGGATGGAGATGCGAAGAGATCGCAGCAAGGACGAACCCACCTTAGAAAGATCTGTTCTGCTACTGAAGGATTCAGAAACCACTCGTAAGGCATCAGGATAGATCTGCTGAGCCTGTCCGCTAGAATGTTGGACTGCCCCGGAATGTGCGTTGCTACTAGAAAGCGGCCAGTAGAGATCGCTCATTCCCACACTCTCATGGCTTCTCGACAGAGGGGATAAGATCTGGTTCCCCCTTGTCTGTTGATGTACCAGACCAATAACATTGTCTGTCTGAATAGCAATCGTCCCTAGAGGAAGATAAGCATGAAAGGCCTGCAACGCCAGAAGGACCGCTCTCATCTCTAGTAAGTTGATATGCAAACTGGTGTCGGATGGGGACCACGTGCCTTGGACTGTCCTTTCTGAGCAGTGCCCCCCCACCCCAGCTGGGAAGCATCTGTGGTCACAGTGGTTTTGGTAAAGGTAGGGTGAAAGGAGCGTCCCTTGAATAGATCCGGGCATTGAATCCACCACCAAAGGGAGTCTCTGCATATTCTTGGGATTCTCACAGGAAAGTACAGAGGACGATCTAACACGGAACACTGGACTGCAAGTGTCCACTGAAGAACTCTCATATGAAGATGAGCCATCAGCATGAGATTGATTGTGGCCGCCATGGAGCCCAACACCCTTAGGACTGCTTCGGCTGTTGGTACTTGTGCATGAAGAATGTGCAACACATGTAATCTTAGATTGCATATCCTGTCTGAAGTGAGGAATACCCTCGTTTGAACAGTGTCCAGCCGAGCCCTGATAAAGTCCAGAATCTGGACCGGGGCCAATGAAGACTTGTTCAGACTGATGGTGATGCCAAGTTTGTTTACTAGTCGAATGAAGTAATCCCTGGCTTGGCAGAGTAGATGATATGAAGGGGCAGCAAAAAGCCAATCGTCCAGGTAAGGAAAGACCTGAATACCCTGAACACTCAGGTGAGCCACAACAACCGCCATCACCTTGGTAAACACCCAGGGGGCTGTGATGAGACCAAAGGGAAGGGCTCTGAACTGATAATGATTGGCTCCCAGCCGGAAGTGTAGAAACCTCCAGCAGTGCCTGTCCATCTTGATGTGATAGTACTCATCCTGGAGTTCGATCGAGCACATCCAGTCTTTGGCCTGCAGAAAAGGCAGGATAGACTGAAGAGTGACCATCCGGAACTTCACCTTGGCTACTGACAGGTTCAATGTGGACAGATCCAAAATTGGTCTGAGGACCCTCATTTTCTTTGGCACCAAAAAGAACCTGGAATAAACGCTGGATCTGGACTGGTCTAGGGGGACCAGTTGGATGACTCGCTTCTTCAGCAGCTTTCTTATTTCTAGCGCTGCATCCTCCCATTGCTCGGGTGGGACATCTGGGAGGAACTTGTTCAGATGGGGAGGTTCCTTGAACGGAACAAATTATCCTCTGGATATGATCCGCAACACCCAGCAATCTGTTGTAATGGACTCCCATACTTTTGGGTGTAGTGACAGATGCCTCCAGAGATGAGCAGTCTTGCAACCCTTCAGGGCTGCTGCACGGGTTTCTCCAAGATGGGTTCTCGGGACCCAAAATTCATAGGACCCCCCCATCTGCCTCTAGGGCAGCATCTGTCATAACCCCCTCTGCCTCTGGGGGTAGAAGAATCCTGAGTGTCCCAGGAAAATGCCAGGGACATCCAGAACCACAACTTCTTCGTTCCTCTCTGATTCCTGGAAAAGGATCTTTGAGGAGACAAGAAGCAAATCCCGACGGCAGACAGTTTCTTCCCATCCTTCTCACTCTGGACCAGTGTCTCTTTCACAGATTTCCCGAAAAGGGAAAAACCATCATACGGGGCCCATTGGTGAAAGATGCCTTGAAGGGCTCAAAAATTGACATAACCAGAGCCAGGTGTGATGCTTGATGGCAACGCCTGTCCTGGCTGCCCTTGTGACTCCCTCTGTGGCATGAGAGAGCAGTCGCATGGACATATTGGCAACCGCTTTGAGAGTGGCCATTCGGGTGGAGAACGTCTTCTTGTCTGCCACAGACATGGACTCTGGGGTCGACTCCATGATTTCTTTCACAAGACCTCTCTGAAGTTGAATGGCGTGTGCCATATAGTTCAGCGCCCTCACTGAGAAGGTCGCTGAAGCATATACTCGCTTCCCAAAACAGTCCATCACCCTTGATTCTCGATCAGGGGGATGAACTGTGGAGCTCTTTTGCGTTAACTGTTTTTTTGTGGTTGCTGCCACCATCATCGCATCTACCGGGGACCCCTTGTCCAATGCTTTCTATCCAACAGGGGGCTCAAAACTTTGTCAGGGAACTTGGCAATGGGCTCTACGGTGTCGGGCTCCTTCCATGCCCTAGATGTTATAAGATCCACAAAAGGATCCGCAGGAGGGAACACTCAAGAGGTAGCTGGGCCCGAGCCGAATAGCTCCAGGAACTCGTCTGAGGTCACTTTTGGGCAGACCCCCCCCCCCCCCCAGCAGAGGAGCTCCATGATGTCTCCAAATGAGACATCCTCAGGGGGTGATCATGGGGAATCTTCTCCTTCCTATAAGTCCGTGTCTTCGGTGAGGGACTCTCATGGAGAGTCCAAGTGCCTCCTCTTACTCGTTCATTTGCGAGGCACCTACTCAGGGGGACTCTCTGGGTAGGACTCTCAAACCTCTTGCTGTTCCATTGCCAGAACTTCCAGGGGCATTGCGACCACAGGCTGTCCCTGAGATGGCAAGACGATCGGAACTGCACTCAGAGCCAACGGGGTCTGGACTGAGTCTGAGGACAAGATGATTAGAGGTCTTGACCCCGCAAGAACCCTCACCATCACGTCAAATGCTGAGGGGAAAGAACCTCTTTGGAAGTACTGACGGGGGCTGTTCCCCCCGACCCCACAGGGGAGTCAGAGCCGAGCCTCCAGGAGCGGAGATGCCGAATGGGATACTCTGCTCTGAAGCGCTCAGAGCAGAGAGCACCCTCTCTGATCTGACCCCGAGACTATGACTCCAAGAGCTCGGATCCGATGCAGTCAGATCAGACAAGCTCAACGCGACAGCCAGGGTTGAGGTACATGGTATCATCAGTGCCGACCCCTCGACCTCCAAGGGTCCTTGGATCCAAAAACTCTGAAACAACTGGTCAGATCGGAGAAGGAGTTGTTGCTCAGAAAAAAGTTTGCAAGGAGCCCCCCTCTGGAGGGAGAGGGAGCCAGCAAGACCCCAATCTGCATCTGTGTGCGGATAAACCTCTGCATAATCTTGTCCATCTCCACTTCACTGAGGCTCCAGGTGGAGCGGGATGACGCCACGGAAACTGGTCAGGAAAGCCGGAAAGGAGAAGACCTAGCAGGGAACCGGCTACGGGTTTCTTCAGGCTCGGGAGAAAATCTAGGTAAACGTAGCCGAGGAGACCTAGCCCTAGAAAGAG
Organism: Protopterus annectens; assembly: GCF_019279795.1. NCBI lineage: Eukaryota > Metazoa > Chordata > Ceratodontiformes > Protopteridae > Protopterus > Protopterus annectens. Next base: position 1,014,249,756 of record NC_056732.1, on the reverse strand, counting down.
GCCCCGCTTTGAGTGGCGGACCCGCCTGAGATGAGCAGTCAGGGGACCGCTTGCGAGACCAGTCTTTTTTGGACTTGTTCCCTTCCCCGGACCTCTTGGCGGGAGTACGAGTCCCAGAGACCAGGGAAGAGGAAGAAACAGCAGCTGCTGCTCCCCCCATGGGGGAAGAAAGAACTGTCATCCCTGAAGAGGGAAGCAGACCCTTAAGGATAAGCTTGCCCTGACTGTCCTTAAGTGTTCTGGGGCACAAAGAGGACAGGGGGACTTGACTTGAGGTGGTCTGCACCCCAGCATAACATGCACAGAGTGAGGCCATCCACTGGAGAGAGCTTATGACCACACTCTGTGCATTTTCTGAAGCCTGCTTTAGGGGCTTTCTGCCATCTCCGTACCAGGCCCAGGCCCACACACACGCTCTATAGAGAAAAGTAAAATAAAAGAGAAGGAAATCTTTTTTTTTTTTTTTTTTTTTTTTGGTCCAAAGCAGACACGGGGAGGAAAGGAAAAATATAAAGTAGAAAGTAGGATATAAAAATCTAAGTTTTCACACACTTATGCGACCCACTGAACTGGAGCTCGGAACCACACTTGTAACAATGCTGGTAGCAAACAAGATCTGAAAGGAGAAGGGAGACGGGGACGGGGGGGGGGGGCATTATGGGTAAGGCGAGAAGCTTGGATCCATAGCAGGGTCGGATCCGATGTGGATACAAAAACCACAGGTTGAAGTCCAAATGAAGTAAATTACTTCAGATCCTTGGTTTTGCGGACCTCCTCTGCAGTGAGGGCACCATTTTCCATTGCACCCCCCCCCCCCCCCCGTGAGTCCTGGAAATGAGCTTGTGACTTACAGAACCACATCCTTCTACCTCCACACTGACTCCTAAAAAAGGATCTCTGTGGTAAATGTATTCCTATGGCAGACAAGGTCTTCCCATCTTGCTCACTGCGGGAGAGTGTCTCTAACAGTTGGGCCAAACAAGGAAAATCAAAGTGAGCACTGATGAATGAAGATTTGAAGTATTCCACAAAGCTGCGTAAGTGCATCCATGCATGTCTCCTAACAGCTATGCATGAAACTGCTGCCTGTGATGTACCTTCAGCTGCATGGCAGATCAACCTCATGAACATGTTAGAGACAGAGTGGAGGGTGGCCAGTTTTGAAGATAACTGTTTATGCTCCTCCATGGACATGGACCTGGGAAGAGCTGTGGAAAGTTCTTTAACCAAGTCTCTCTACAATCTAGTAAAGTGTGCCAAATAATTCAGTGACATTAGAGCAAAGGTCACTGAAGCATAACCGTGCTTTCCAAATTTGTCCAGCTCCCTGGATTCCCTATTGGGGGATAGACAGAAGACCTTTGCTCAGCTAGTTCTTTTTTAGTGGCTGCCGCCAAAACCATGGCTTCTTCTGGCACCTCTTTAATCCAGTAAGGCCCATTTGGGAAGGGTGAGAAATTTGCTGGGACGACCAGGAATGGGCTCTACGGTATCCAGTTCCTTCCATGTCCACAAGACACTAGACCCACAAGGTCATCAGCCAGGGGGAACCCAGGGCTTAAATGGGCCAGACCCATAGGCTTCTGCAAACACTGGCTCCTCCTGGAAGGGGGATTGGAAGACCATCCACTGTTCTTTCTAGAAAGTCTCCAAAGGAGATGCCTTCTGGTGGAGACATTGGGTGACCCCTCCCCTGCATTGAAATCGGTCTCTTCAGTAAGAGATACTTGAGGGGAATCAATGTGCCTCCTTTTGCACAATCTCTTCCAGGGTACCACATCACTGGGATAATCTGAAGAGGTTTCAGAAGACAGAGTACGTTTTTGAAAAGATGCTGTCTGGATGCTCAAACGGACCATCTGTCCCTGTGAGATAGGTTGATGAGGCTCTGAACTTAGACCCAAGTATGATACAGGGGTACGATCCAAAGATGTAACAGTAGATTGGCCTCTTGGATGACAGAAAGCCCTCTCCACAACCTCGAGAGCAGAATGCCCAGGAAAAGTCATGGATGGCAGCACTGGAGCCAATGTCCTTGGGTCAGACTCGAGCTTTCCAGCACCAAAGCGCTTAGGGGAAGGGAAAGCTCTGAAAATCCTTGAAATAACTACAGCTCCCTCCCCCATCCCCAGATCCAGCACCAAGCTTCAGCTCAAAGACTCATCCTGCTCTAGGGGGGATCGGAACAAAATGAGTCAGGGATGCAGTTAGAGATGAAGACCTAGCTGTCTTCGGATCTGACACATCGAGTATCAGAATGTTTGGATCCTAGGGCTCCAAAATAGACAGACTGGAGAAGGAGAAATAAGTGGATGAGAAGTAGGTTGGAGGCTCACATATCCGACAGGAGACTGAGCCAAAAACACCCCCATCTGAATCTGAGCCCTGAGAAACTTTATCCCCCTATCTACATCTACTTCGGACAGGCTCAGGGATGCTTGACAGTGCTGCACAAGGATGAAGTCAATGAGGGATAAGATATCCTCCTTGGCATTTCTTGAAGTAAAGGTGAACGGGGCCATGGGGAAACAGACTCCGGAGAAAGGCAAGGGGATTGGGTTCAAGGAAATTTAGTTATGCCCACAGCTGGATCCAAAGTTTTTACAATTGTGGTTGGCAGCTCTGAGGCCAGAGCTAGTTTTAGATAACGAGCGGGAGACCGTTTTCTATGTTCCCCCTGATACTGAGAAAGACTTCTGTTACCTGATAGGGGTTTGAGCCCCTGAAACTGAAGCAGCTGACAAAGTATCAGAAGAGGGAATCGACCCTTTAAAAACCAACTTGTTGCCTCAATCACTCAAGGCCCTAAAGTTAAATCTGGCACAAATGGAACAAGAAGTGTCAGGGTGGGTCTTTCTGAAAGAGTACACGATCTCTCTGTGGGCATCAGAATTAGGTACCTTGCACCCACAGAAGTACACTTTTTAAAACCTGTAGGTTTTTCAGTCATGACAGGAAAAAAGTACAGTTTTGTACCTACCATAAATGTAGATGTCCGAACTGGATAGCATCTGCAGTTATAACAAGTGGGTTGTCCTGTCGTCAGGCAGCCCTGCAGTCGGCCGGATTCCAAAGTCCGGGTCCGGCTTCGGCTGATGTCGCACTCCACCCGACGTCATCTCTGTTGGTCTTCGGGTATAAAAGCATCAGCCGACGCCATTTTCCTCAGTGTTTCTTGCCCCAGATGCCAGTAGCCCTCTTGCAGGGTAAAATTTGGATAGATGCCAATGTTTCCAAATAGATAGAGGTAAACACAACAATAAGCATATATGTACATATATACAAACAAATACACCATAAAGACTCCCCAAGAGCTAGCTATTAGGAGAGTAAACACCCTAGGAGTACCACAGAGGGAAGGAGGAGGGTAATCCTGACTGCAGATGCTATCCAGTTCGGACATCTACATTTATGGTAGGTACAAAACTGTACTATGTCCTTCATGGATGCATCTGCAGTCATAACAAGTGGGTAGAATACCATAGCCAACTAGGGAGGAGGATAAAGGTAGATTATGGTGTGTTTAGGATCCCTTGCAGTACAGCAGTGGCAAACCCTGCTCGGGATCTGGAATAAAGAGGCAAATTATAATGCTTGGCAAATGTATGCACGGAGGTCCAAGTAGCGCCTCAATAATGTCTTTGGTTGCCACTCCTCGTAAGAAGGCTGTGGTAGTGGCTGTTGCCCTTGTAGAGTGAGGTCTTATGTTCTGTGGAATTGGTTTTCCATGGAAGGAGTAACAGTATCGTATGCAATTTCCTATCCATTTGGAGATTGTCTGTTTGGAAATAGCTTTTCCTTCCCTTCCTGTTGCATAGGCTACAAAAAGTTGGTCAGTCTTTCTGCTATTTTTTGTTCTGTCCAAGTAGTAGCGTAGCTGTCTATGTACATCCAAGGTATGCAGTATTCTTTCCCTCTGTTTTGTGGGTTGGGAAAGAAGGTAGGTAGGTGGATTGCCTGGTTTAAAGATACTCTGGATACCACCTTAGGCATAAATGTAGGATTAGTCCTCAAGGACACTCCATCTTGGTGGAAGATTAGGAAGGGTTGCACTGCCATTAAGGCCTGTAGTTCTGAAACCCTCCTTGCTGAAGTAATTGCCAGTAGGAAAGCAGTTTTCCATGACAGGTGTTGTAGGTCTGCTGTTGCTTCTGGTTCAAGGGTGCTAGTGTCAACTTTTCTAGCACAAAGTTTAAGTCCCAAGCTGGTAATGGTGGTTTCCTTGGAGGTTTTACATTCTTGATTCCTCTGAGGAACTGCCTGAGCAAAGGGTGAAAAACAGGTGGATCAAAGCTGTATTCTGCTGAAATAGCTGATGCATGTATCTTGATGGAGGAGTAGGACAGGCCTGAATGAAGAAGTTCGGCCAGATACTCCAGAATGTTAGGCATATCTATGTTTGACACATCTTTTCCTCTTTCGGTACTCCAAATGACAAACCTTTTCCATTTTCCAGCATAGTTCTTTCTTGTTGAAGGTCTGCATGCTTCAAGAATAATGTCTTTAACTCTTTGGGATAGTTCTGGATTAGCTGCTGCTATGTGATGTTCCATGCAGTCAGTTGCAGCGTTTTAGGTTTGGATGTATGATGCTGTAGTTGTTCTGAGTTAACATCAAAGGCATCAGGGTATTGGCCACATGTTGTTCGAGACATGCTCTTCAGTAGTGGGTACCAGTGTTGTCTTGGCCAGTTTGGGGCTATCAGGATTATCCTTGGACGTTCTTCCTTGATTTTTAGTAGTACCTTGTGTATCAAGGGAAGAGGTGGGAATGCATATGCTGTTAGGCCTTTCCAGTTGAAGGAGAGTGAGTCCACTTTCCATGCTAGTGGGTGGAATGTCCTTGTGCAGAATTTTTGAGCTGGTGATTGAGAGGTGATGCGAATAGGTCTATCTGTGGCATTCCCCATTTCTTTGAGATGGTCTTGAAGATGTCTGGGTGCAGCTTCCATTCGTGGGCATCCGAAGTGGTTCTGCTTAGTATGTCTGCTAGAGCATTGTCTTTCCCGTACAAATATTGCCTGTAACTGAATGTTGTAGCTGAGAGCCAGGGTCCACAGCTCCAAGGTCATTCTGCATAGGGGTAAGAATGAGTGCCTCCCTGTTTGTTGATGTACCACATGACTGTGGTGTTGTCTGTCCTTATCATCAACTGGCCCTCTTTGAGGAATGGTTTGAACTTTTGGATTGCCAGTTTTACTGCCAGCATTTCTTTTAGGTTGATGTGCAGGTGAAGTTGATCCTGTGTCCACAATCCTTGCACGCATTTGTCCAGCATGTGGGCCCCCCATCCTAGGTCTGAAGCGTCTGTTGTGATGGTCTGGCTTGGTTGACATCTGCGGAAGGGCAGGCCTGGGTTTGACTGGCATGCCTGAGCCCACCATAGGAACTCCTGTTTTAAGCATGGAATTAGTGTGATTTCTGTTTCTAGACTGTGTCTGTGTTGGGACCATAAATTCTTTAGGTACCACTGTAGTTTCCTCATATGTAGTCTGGCAAATGGGACCAGGATTATGCATGATGCCATGAAGCCCAAGGCCTGTAGAAATTTTCTTGCTGTTAACTTGTTCAGTTTTGTTAGTGCCAAGAAGTAAAGAGGAAGTTCTTTTTGTTTTTTCTGTAGTCAGGAATGCCATTTGTTGTACTGTGTCCAATTCCGCGCCAAGAATGTCCTTGTTTGGGATGGTATCAGCCTTGACTTTTGTAAATTGACTGTGTATCCCAGTCCTTGTAGCAAGTAAATGACCCTTTGTAAATCTGTTGTCAGCTTGCTTTTGTTGTCCCCTTGTAGCAGGCAGTCGTCCAGGTATGGGTAAATTTGTATTCCCTGTAGTCTGCAATGGGCGATTACTGATGCCAGGCATTTTGTGAATACTCTGGGCAGTAGATAAGCCAAAGGGCAATGCTGAGAATTGATAGTGCTCTGATCCTGCAAGAAATCTGAGGTATCTTCTGCAGATTGGTCGAATGGGGACGTGCAGGTATGCCTCCTTGAGATCTAGAGTTACCAGCCAAGACTCCTTGCCCAGCATGGGAAGAAGTTGCTATAGGGTCAGCATTTTGAATTTTGGGACAATGATGTATGTATTTAAGGTGGACAGATCGAGAATTGGTCTCCAACTTTTTTCCTTTCTTGGAACTAGGAATAGTCTGGAGTAGAACCCCTTTCCTTGTTCTACTGTTGGCACTCTTTCCACAGCTCTCATGTTTGCTAACTCCATTATCTGGTGTAGAGCCTCTGTTTTTTGATTTGGAGGTAGATTTGGCATTCCTCTTTTGACTGGTAAAGTGTGGAAGTGAAACCGGTAACCTTGATCTATGGTTTGTAAAATCCACTTGTCTTTTGTTATGTAGTGCCAGTTCTTTGAAAATAAGGTTAACTTTCCGCCTAGAGGGCTGCTATTTGTTCCCTGGTAGGGATTTAGGATTAAGTCACTGTGGTTGTGCTGATGTAGTGGCAGTGGCTGTGTCTGTGCCTCTGCTACCTTGCCACTGTCGTCCTCTGTAGGCACCTCCTCTGGATTGGTTTCTGCCTCTGGAACGCCTATTTCTGCCCCTTTGAAATTTTGTGGAGTCAGGAAAGGACCAATTTTTGGCAGGCCAGTTCCTGCTAAACCTTGGGGTTGAACCTGCAAGAAATCTTTAACAGTTTGAACAGATTTTGCCTTTTCTTCCATTTTCTTCATAACCTGCTGGGCAGGTGTACCAAACAAACTTGTCTTGTCCATAGGAGCATCTAGCAACTTAGCTTTAACATGATCCGTAAAGCTTGTTCCTTTAGCCATGCATGCCTTCTTATCACTGTGCCTGTCATGGCTGATCTAAATGAAGCCTCCAGTGCATCATAGCCACATTTTAAGGAATGGTTGCTAACCTGTTGTATGTTATTTACCATCTCTAATACATATTTCTTATCAAGAGATTCATCAGTAGTTAGTTTTTTAGTTAACTGATCAAGCATAAACTCTTGGTATTGTATCATGTGAAACTGACAGTTTAAAGCTCTAGCTGAGAGAGTAGCTGAAGTGTAGACCTTTTTACCCCATCTGTCTAGTGACCTTGCTTCCCTTTCAGAAGGAATAGGGTTTTAGCTGTGGTCGCGGCTACTGCCTTGGGACCCTGGGATATAGTTTCTGGGTCTGCAAGTGGGGCCTTGTAAAGGTGGTGATGAGTATCTGGCACCCTGTAAAATCTGTCTGGTTTGGCAGGGGCTGGGGGTAAAGAGTCTGGAGCGGAGCAAACATCATTGAAAGCATCATCCACCACAGGGAGAACAGGAGGTATAGCTAAGGGCCTGTGCTGTGGGAGGTGCAGAAAGGTCCTAAGTCTTTTCTGGAGTCTGAAAAATCCTGTTGCTGCCATTGGAACTGTTCTCGCATGGCATGCAAGGTTTCCCCAAAGGAGAATTCTTCTGGTGGGGAAGCAGCTGGAATGGATTCTTCAGCATCAGAATCTTCAAAATTGGAGAAGGGAGCCTCAGGCTGGTCAGTTATGTCTGATTCAACAGCAGAATCATCAGAAGACACTGGCTCAGGGGGCTCTGCCCTAGGTCTCTTCTCTGGGGGCTGAGAGGCCCTGTCTGGGTGAGATTGAGATCCTCTAATTAAAGAAATTAAATCTTCTGCCAAAGAAAGCATTTGAGAACTAGAGGGCCTGGATGGGGGGGGTTTAACAGGCACTGTTTTAGTAGTCTTGGCTGCTTTAGCCCTGGTGAAGGCCTTAATGGACATGGCAGCTGGAGGCCTAGCAGCACCACGTGCTGGGGTAGAGACATCCAAGGGATGGTGTCTGATAAGTCAACCACCGTAGTGGGTAAAATTTCTGAGGTCGATTCAAGAGTTGTAGCAGGGGCCTCAGTTGTAAGAATAGGTTCAGCTGTACTTTGAGCAGTTTTCTCGGTTTCGCCGAAACCGAGACACTCGGTTTGCTTTACCGTGGTTTCGGCCGAAACCGCTGGACATGAGTGTCGGTCTTTATCTTTGCGCTTTTTGGGTAGTCGGAGGTTCCGGCGGCATAATGTACAAAATCAGAACCAAAACTGTTCTGCAAATTCCGACCGACGCCTAAGCTGCCTGTCGGTTGAAAGAGGCACAGGCCTAACAGGCTGCCACGAGATCTAGAGTTACCAGCCAAGACTCCTTGCCCAGCATGGGAAGAAGTTGCTATAGGGTCAGCATTTTGAATTTTGGGACAATGATGTATGTATTTAAGGTGGACAGATCGAGAATTGGTCTCCAACTTTTTTCCTTTCTTGGAACTAGGAATAGTCTGGAGTAGAACCCCTTTCCTTGTTCTACTGTTGGCACTCTTTCCACAGCTCTCATGTTTGCTAACTCCATTATCTGGTGTAGAGCCTCTGTTTTTTGATTTGGAGGTAGATTTGGCATTCCTCTTTTGACTGGTAAAGTGTGGAAGTGAAACCGGTAACCTTGATCTATGGTTTGTAAAATCCACTTGTCTTTTGTTATGTAGTGCCAGTTCTTTGAAAATAAGGTTAACTTTCCGCCTAGAGGGGCTGCTATTTGTTCCCTGGTAGGCGGATTTAGGATTAAGTCACTGTGGTTGTGCTGATGTAGTGGCAGTGGCTGTGTCTGTGCCTCTGCTGCTACCTTGCCACTGTCGTCCTCTGTAGGCACCTCCTCTGGATTGGTTTCTGCCTCTGGAACGCCTATTTCTGCCCCTTTGAAATTTTGTGGAGTCAGGAAAGGACCAATTTTTGGCAGGCCAGTTCCTGCTAAACCTTGGGGTTGAACCTGCAAGAAATCTTTAACAGTTTGAACAGATTTTGCCTTTTCTTCCATTTTCTTCATAACCTGCTGGGCAGGTGTACCAAACAAACTTGTCTTGTCCATAGGAGCATCTAGCAACAGCTTTAACATGATCCGTAAAGCTTGTTCCTTTAGCCATGCATGCCTTCTTATCACTGTGCCTGTCATGGCTGATCTAAATGAAGCCTCCAGTGCATCATAGCCACATTTTAAGGAATGGTTGCTAACCTGTTGTATGTTATTTACCATCTCTAATACATATTTCTTATCAAGAGATTCATCAGTAGTTAGTTTTTAGTTAACTGATCAAGCATAAACTCTTGGTATTGTATCATGTGAAACTGACAGTTTAAAGCTCTAGCTGAGAGAGTAGCTGAAGTGTAGACCTTTTACCCCATCTGTCTAGTGACCTTGCTTCCCTTTCAGAAGGAATAGGGTTTTTAGCTGTGGTGGCTACTGCCTTGGGACCCTGGGATATAGTTTCTGGGTCTGCAAGTGGGGCCTTGTAAAGGTGGTGATGAGTATCTGCACCCTGTAAAATCTGTCTGGTTTGGCAGGGGCTGGGGTAAAGAGTCTGGAGCGGAGCAAACATCATTGAAAGCATCATCCACCACAGGGAGAACAGGAGGTATAGCTAAGGGCCTGTGCTGTGGGAGGTGCAGAAAGGTCCTAAGTCTTTTTCTGGAGTCTGATAAATCCTGTTGCTGCCGTTGGACCTGTTCTCCCATAGCTTGCTAGGTTTCCAAAGGAGAATTCTTCTGGTGGGGAAGCAGCTGGAATGGATTCTTCAGCATCAGAATCTTCAAAATTGGAGAAGGGAGCCTCAGGCTGGTCAGTTATGTCTGATTCAACAGCAGAATCATCAGAAGACACTGGCTCAGGGGGCTCTGCCCTAGGTCTCTTCTCTGGGGGCTGAGAGGCCCTGTCTGGGTGAGATTGAGATCCTCTAATTAAAGAAATTAAATCTTCTGCCAAAGAAAGCATTTGAGAACTAGAGGGCCTGGATGGGGGGGGTTTAACAGGCACTGTTTTAGTAGTCTTGGCTGCTTTAGCCCTGGTGAAGGCCTTAATGGACATGGCAGCTGGAGGCCTAGCAGCACCACGTGCTGGGGTAGAGACATCCAAGGGGATGGTGTCTGATAAGTCAACCACCGTAGTGGGTAAAATTTGAGGTCGATTCAAGAGTTGTAGCAGGGGCCTCAGTTGTAAGAATAGGTTCAGCTGTACTTTGAGCAGTTTTCGGTTTCGCCGAAACCGAGACACTATGATTTGCTTTACCGTGGTTTCGGCCGAAACCGCGGACCGCGAGTGTCGGTCTTTATCTTTATGCTTTTGGGGGTAGTCGGAGGTTCCGGCGGCATAATGTCGCAAAATCAGAACGAAAAACTGTTCTGCAATTCCGACCGACGCCTAAGCGTTGTCGGTTGAAAGAGGCACAGGCCGAACAGGCTGCTACGTCGTGGGCTGGGCCTAAACAAGGCAGACAGTAAGAGTGGAAATCTTTATGAGGTATTTGTTTCCCACAGGTTAAACAATTGTTAACTTTTCTGACATCGGCTGAGGCAAGAAAGAGTCCCCAACGGGGTACTTAGCTTTAGAAGTCTTCGAAGTAGTATTCGGTAGAAGTAATCTCTGGATCCGACCGACCGGCACTTGCGAACAGCTTCTGCTTCGGGCGCCACGCGGCAAGAAAGACTGAGGAAAATGGCGTCGGCTGATGCTTTTATACCCGAAGACCAACAGAGATGACGTCGGGTGGAGTGCGACATCAGCCGAAGCCGGACCCGGACTTTGGAATCCGGCCGACTGCAGGGCTGCGTGACGACAGGACAACCCACTTGTTATGACTGCAGATGCATCCATGAAGGACATCAACAGAAAAAAGATGTGTGTGCGTGTACATATCTATATACACACACACACACTTTTTAGAAAGAGAAAGGGAGTACCAATTATGGCAACTAAGATTTACCCTAGGAGAGGGTAGGAAGGTAAATCAGGAGGAAAGAAGTACAAAGATGGTATTAGAGCAACCCAAGAAGAAGGGTAAGAAATAAGTAGCAGCAATTAATGCTAGAAACCTGATAACTCTAAAAGGGAGGAAGGGTGAGAGAGACAGAAAAGTACAGTTTTGTACCTACCATAAATGTAGATGTTCGAAGATCCACATTGCTGCAGTCATAACCTGTGGGTAGTCCGCTGTCCTCGGTCGGCCCGAATACCAAAGAGTTAGGCTGGCGTCGGTCATGGGCGCCCGGAGCTGACGTCAGTACGTAGTGGTACTTAAGCGCATGACCGACGCCATATCCTCAGTCTTTCTTGCCCCAGATGTCAGAAGGCCTTAAAAAAAGGAAAGGCCAGAGCCACAAAGGAGAAAATAACAATAACAACAGCAACAACCACAAAAACAACAACCCCAAACCATAGAGGGGAAGGAGGGAGGGAAAATAGGACTGCAGCAATGTGGATCCTCGAACATCTACATTTATGGTAGGTACAAAACTGTACTATGTTCTTCGTCTCACATTGCTGCAGTCATAACCTGTGGGTAGAATCCCAAAGCAAAGGAAAAGGGAGGCTGGCAAACTAAAAAGCATTAGGGGCTGCTAACATGCCCTGTAAGACTGCAGTGGCAAACCCAGCCCTGGACTTTGAGTAAAGAGGGAGATGGTAATGCTTAGTAAAAGTGTGAACTGAACTCCAAGTAGCTGCTTCCAAAATATCCTTAGTAGCTACACCCTCAAAAAGCAGTAGATGTGGCAGTAGCCCTAGTGGAATGAGGTCTAATCCCAGCAGGAACATTCTTCCCATGATGAGAATAACAAAAGGCAATACAATTAGCAATCCACTTTGAAATAGTCTGCTTAGAAACAGCTTTCCCTTGTGAACTCAAAGCAAAAGAAACAAGTAACTGTTGAGTCTGTCTGAACTCTTTAGTTCTGCTCAAATAACGTAACTGCCTGTGATATCCAAAGAATGCAAGATTTTTTCCCCTTATTTTGGGGATCAGCATAAAGGTAGGCAAATGGATAGACTGGTTCAAGGCCACATTAGAAATAACTTTGGCATAAAAGTAGGGTTAGTACGTAAGGAAACTCTATCCCTATCGAATATTACAAATCGTTCAACTGCCATGAGAGTCTGCAATTCAGATACCATTCTACCAGAAGTAATGGCCAACAAAAGGCAGTCTTCCAAGACAAAAACTTCAATTCACGTAGCTGCAGGTTCAAAAGGAGGCAAAGTAAGCTTCTCCAACACAAAGTTGAGATCCCAGGAAGGAGTAGGAGCTCTCTGGGGGTCTTATATTTTTTGCCCCTCTAAGAAATTGCTTAAACAAAGGGTGAGAAAATAAAGGAGGGTCACAATCATAGTGAGCAGAAATGGCTGCAGCATGAACCTTCACAGAGGAAAATGACAAACCCTTGTCTAGTAATTCAGTAAGGTACTGCAGTGTAAAACTCAAATTAAGTACCAAGACATCAAAGTCCTTTGTTGTGCTCCAAAGAAAAAATCTCCTCCATTTATCAGCATAAACCTTTCTAGTGCTGGGCCGCCTGGCTTCCAAGATGACATCCAAAACCCGTTGAGGAAGCTGAGAACCCACAGGCTCTAAAACAGAATTCGCCAGGCTGTTAGATGCAGGGACTGCACCCTGACATTGAGCAAATGACTACTTGACTGGGACAACAAGTGAGGAAGCTGTGGCAAAGGCCAAGGAGGCTCCTGAATTAAACTCCTCAGCAGAGGATACCAGTGCTGTCGTGGCCAATCTGGTGCTATTAAAATCATGCAAAGCTTGTCCCGCCTGACTTTCAAGAGTACCTTGGTAAGGAGAGGCAGAGGAGGAAAAGCATAGACGTGAAGGTTGTTCCAAATGAAAGATAGAGCATCCACTTTCCAAGCTTTTGGGTGAAACATCTTTGTGCAAAATTTTGGTAGTTGGAAATTTAGAGGGGAAGCGAACAGATCTATGTCTGGAGTTCCCCAAGCCACTGTCAACTGTTTGAATACTAGAGGATCCAATTTCCACTCGTGGGGATCCACAATTTGTCTGCTCAATACATCTGCTAGGCAGTTCTGTGCCCCTGGCAGAAACCGTGCTTGAAGAGTGATGTGCAAACTCAGAGCAGTCTCCCACAATATCATAGCTTGTCTGCAAAGAGGGTAAGAATGGGTTCCCCCCTGCTTGTTGATGTACCACATGACTGTAGTGTTGTCTGTTCGTATCAACACCTGTCCTGGTTGAAGTAGGCCCTTGAAAGCCATCAGGGCAAACTGGACTGCTAACATCTCCTTCATGTTGATATGCAAATGCTGTAGTCTGGGAGGCCATGTGTCTTGAATCCATTTCCCATTGAAGTGTGCTCCCCAAGCCAGGTCTGAGGCATCCGTCGTATGATCTGACTCGCCTCTGGTCGGGTCACAGAGAGTCCCTTGTTTAGGTGACATTCCTGTGCCCACCACAAGAATTCCTTTTGGATGCAAGGTATTATCTGAATGACAGTGTCCAAATCGTGGCAGTGTTGAGTCCATACACTTTTGAGATACCATTGTAGCTTCCTCATATGCAGTTTGGCATTGGGAAGTACCAGAATGCAAGATGCCATGAACCCCAAGGCTTGAAGGACTGTCCTTGCAGTCAGCCTGGACAGTACTGACAATTGCTGGAAGTATAGATGAAGAGTTCTTTGTTTGTCCGGGGTCAGAAAAGCCATCTGAGAGGCTGTATTCAGTCTCACACCCAGAAAGCACATGTCCTGAGAGGGTACTAGACTGGACTTTGTTTCGTTCACAGAATACCCTAGGCACCTTAAAACTACCATTACATACTGTAGATGTTGAAGCAACTTGTCTTTGTCTTGAGCAAGAATCAGGCAATCGTCCAGATAAGGATAAATTTGTATTCCCCTCAGCCTTAAGAAAGCTATAACAGGAGCCAGAACCTTTGTGAACACCCTGGGCACAGTAGATAAACCAAAGGGCAATGCAGAGAACTGATAATGAGAAGTACCAGCCCGAAAACGCAGGAATCTCCTGCAGTTGGGCCTGATAGGAATGTGAAGATAGGCCTCTTTGAGATCCAGAGTTACCATCCAGTGATTTTTGCCTAGCAGAGGCAGAAGTTGCTGTAATGTTAACATCTTGAACTTTGGAATGTCTAGGTATGTATTGAGAATGGACAAATCCAGAATTGGCCTCCAAGTGTTTCCTTTCTTTGGCACTAGGAATAGACGAGAATAAAACCCTAGGCCTTCTTCTGACGGAGGTACCACCTGGATTGCCCCCATCTGTAAAAGCAAAGAAATTTGTTCTTGAGCCTCCAGCCTTTGCTGAGGAGGTACATCTGGCACGCCTTTGAAAGGAGGAAAAGTGTGAAAATAAAACTTGTAGCCTTGATTTATTATGTCCAACACCCATTTGTCCTGGGTGACCAAATGCCAATTTTGTCTGAAAAGTGCCAACATTCCTCCTAGAGGAGCTGCCAGAAAAGAAGGATCTGGCAGCTGAAGATACAGGTCATTGGGTCTGTTTACGAAAAGGCTGACCCCTGCCCTCACCAGAAGATTGTGCAGGAGAACTCCAAGTCCTAGGTCTGAAAGAACCCTGAGCGTGAGCCCTGCCCTTACCACGTCTAGACCTGCCCTTAGACTGAAAATCCCAAGAAGGGTAAGACCATCCTCTTGCAGGCCAATTCCTGCTAAACTTAGGGGGCTGCACTTGCAAAAATTCCTTAACCGTCTGCATAGACTTAGCTTGGTCTTCCATCTTTTTCAAAACTGACTCCACAGGGGAACCAAAAAGAACTTCAGATTGAAGAGGAGCATCCAAAATCCGAGCTTTAACATGCTCTGACAAATTTTGATCCTTAAGCCAGGCATGTCTACGAATAACTGAACCAGTAGCAGCCACCCTGGAAGAAGCCTGAAGGGCATCAAAGCCACACTGCAAGGAATGTTTATCAACTTGGTCAGAAGCATGAACCAAGTCCTGCAATTCCTTACACTCTATACCCTCAGATAGAGCATCTACCTTAGATTTTAACTGACCTAACAGAAAGTTCTGATACTTCAGCATATGAAATTGGCATTTTAAAGCCCTCATAGCTAACGTAGAAGAGGTGTACACTTTTTTACCCCACCTATCCAACGCTCTAGAATCTTTATCCAAAGGAACTGGATTCTTAACCACAGAAGCCCTGACACCTTTAGGCCCTTGAATAATAGTTTCTGGGTCAGCTCTAGGACTCTTATACAAATATTTATGTACTTCTGGAACTCTGTAATACCTGTCTGGCTTGACAGGGGCAGGGGGTAAAGAATCAGGATTAAGGGAAGCTTCAGAAAAAACATCCTGAACCACATCTAAAACAGGGGGAATAGCCAAAGGTCTATGTTGTGAAAAAAACAAAAATTCCCTAAGCCTCTTACGAGAATCTGAAAAATCCTGACCTTCCCACTTGAAATGCTCCCTCATGGAATGCAAGGTTTCAGAAAAGGAAAAATCCTCTGGAGGAGAAGCAGGAGGACAGGAATCCTCTGCATCCGAATCTGAATAGGGAGGAAAACCCTGAATATCCTCAGCTGAGGACTCAGAGTAATCGGAGGAATGCTCCATACCCTCTAAATCTGTCTCCACCCTAGGCCTCTTCTCTGGAGGGGGCATAGAACCCCTGATCAAAGTAATCAAATCCTCTGCCATTTTCAACATATGTTTTTTAGGAACAGAGCCCGAAGAACTAGGGCTATGGCCCGTACCAGAAAGACCAGGTCTAGCCTTAGCAGGGCCTTTAGAGACTGAAGTAGAAGGCCTAATAACCTTTTGTAAGGATGGAACCACAGAAACTTGAGAAGCACCCTCAGCCTGGCCTAACTCCTGAGAGGCCAACTCCTGTAACAGTAAAGGTTCCCCCTGGGATTCAGCCGAGACCTCGGCTGGATCCACAGATTCAACCGTAGTTTCCATAGAACTGGCGTCCGCAACGGACGACTCATCCGGTTTTGACCTTAAAGATTTATCTTTTCGCTTTTTTGCGGTAGCGGGCGGAGGATCCGACGGCATGTTGTAGTTACACCGCTTACCGAAAACCAACCTAGCACAGTCTAATCTGCGTTTAATGGTGCGCTTATTAAATCTAGCGCAAAAGCGACACCTCGACTACGTCGTGCTCAGGCCCCAAGCAAGGAATACAGAGAGAATGATAGTCCCTATGAGGTATCTGTTTCCCCACAAGAAATACAATTAACTTTTTCTGACATCCGGATTAACTGAGGCAAGAAAAGACAAAAATTTTCCCCAATGGGGTACTTAGCCCAACTTGGTCTTCGGTCTGAAACTCGAAAATTGAAAATTTCAGAACGCCGAACGGCACTTGCAAACGCTGCTTCTGCTTCGGACCACGCGGCAAGAAAGACTGACGATATGGCGTCGGTCATGCGCTTAAGTACCACTACGTACTGACGTCAGCTCCGGGCGCCCATGACCGACGCCAGCCTAACTCTTTGGTATTCGGGCCGACCGAGGACAGCGGACTACCCACAGGTTATGACTGCAGCAATGTGAGACGAAGAACATCTGAAATATGTAGCAAAAATTCAGTAAATTGCATTCACAGCTCGCAACTGAAATACACTAAAAACTCAAGAAAGTGGGATCAGAGTCTGAAGCGAAGAAGCAGCAAATGAGATCTAAAGTATTACAGGGTTCTAGGACATTATGGGTAAAGGGAAGAGCTTGATAGTCGGATAAGGGAAGAGCTTGATAGTCGGATCAGAGAGTCTAAGTAAATGCAGCTGAACCAGAAATGAGGCTCATCCATGAAGGAATGAATGAAACTGACATCAGATCCCTAAACCACACTGGACAGGAAAAGTCTGCTAACAACAACAAACCTAACCCTTACAACCTATGCTGCCTGACTATTAGGGAAAAAAAAAAACTTACACAAACACCAACTAGCAAAATACAAAAACACAGACTATAGCAAAAAGGAACAAGCCAAGCTGTACTCAAAAATTTCACAATAAAGGATATTCCCCACGGAGTTAATGACCAAGCCGCTGGACAAGAATGGCAGCAAACAAGATCTGAGGTAATCTTAGTTGAGTGGCGGACTATGGGTAGAGGAGGCAGAGTCAGTGAACCAAGCTCAGTGAACAGAAGACCTTGGAATATGGCTGGTCTCAGATCCTACAATCCACAGGTTGAATTCAAATGAAAAGACAATATCAGATTACAAATTAATCACAATTGGCAGGAGAATAAAGGCAAAAGATTTGGCTTCAAAAGTTTAAGCTGAAGAGAACGGCAGAATTGCAGAAAAAAAAAAAGGGGCATTTAAAGGAGTTTTTAGAAAAAAAAACAGGCAGCAATAAGACAGTTTTTTATTCTAATTCTCTCAAAATACAGAGAAAATTTTCTAGCTACCCAAGACAACATAAGGCCAAGAGAAGAATAGGAAAAGTTAGAGACTTAATTACTGGAGAAATGATCCGGGACCCAGACAAAACAGAGAATTTATATACTTTACGGCAATCTACACAAGACCCAAGAGGACACTGAGGGCTGGATGTCTACGTTATTTGAATTCATGCAGAATCACACACTTCTTAGAACATCAAAGGACAGTGAGAGAACAGTTATCGTGTCAGAAGGTAGGGAAGTCCCTGGGGTCAGATGGTCTCCCAGTAGAAGCCTGGAGAGAGGTGTCGGATAAAGTAATACCGAGCTGATGTAAAGTGTTTAATATAATAGCTGAGCAGTGGGTGATGCCAGACTTTTGATAAAAAGCAGTGAGAACAGTGTTGTTAAAAGAAGGTAGAACTCAGTCTCACCTGCCTGGCACTTACATCGCTCCACTGTTGTGTTGAATCATGATTATAAGGTCTTTGTGGCAATTTTGGATAACAGGTTAGCCAAGGCTCTCCCCAGAATAATTTATCAAGATCGGTGTTGTTTTGTAATGTGAAGACCAACATTTGATCACCTAGTAAAAACAAATGAGACACACACTAAAACAGAAAGAGCAATGAAGCCTCTAGTATTGCTGGGACTAGATGCTGAGAAAGCATTTGATAGAGTGCACACTGGAAAGATCTGTGCTAAGTGATGTCCTAAATGGGACTGCCCAACATCTGTATTCTCCTAATTCAGGACGTACATGACAATTCTAGACCAATGATTGAAGTAAATGGCAAAATGTTGTTAAGAGTTTAAAACTGAGACATGCGCTTGACAGGGCTGGACAATTTTGACTTTATTTGCCATCTACCTGGAGCCCTTGGTTCAAAAGATAAGACGGTCGAAATAAGGGGAAGGGCAGGCTTCACGAGGAAGCAGAAACAGTCTGTTTGCTGATGATATGATAATATATTTAGCAAAGCCTTTCAAAGACTTAGGGATGCTATTTTACTACCCATGCCTTAACAGAACAATGATGATCCAGAGGGAATCCGAATGTAAGAAAATATCAAAGTTGTTGGTGGGTCTTGATGCAGAGAAAGCATTTGACAGAATAAGGTGAGATTTCATGAATAGGGCAATGGAAGCATTCACATTTCCTGACACAATAATAAGGTTAATTTAGGAGGATATATGAAGGATCAGAGGAAAAAATGAAAGTGAGGAAATTCCCCTCTGATAAGTTGTGTCTGAACACAGGAACCAGGCAGAGGTGCCCCCTTTGTTATTTACATTATATTTAGAACCACTGGCAAATAAAATAAGGGACTCAAATTCAAGGATAAAACTGGTATGGTGTTCACAAAAAAATGTCTATTTTTAGATGCCAGGTGGACAGTAGTCTCTCCTTTGATAATCATATTGGCACAGTAGCCAGAAAATCCTTCTATGTGGCACACCTCACAAAAGGGCTCTCATCCAGGAAAAGAGAGGTCACTGTTCCCCTCTACTCTGCACTCATTAGACCCATTATAGAATATAATGCCCATTTTGGAGTGTACCTCACAAGGCATCTGCAGCAGCTGGAAAGGCCACAAAAGTACCTCACAAAGAGGATTACTGGCCTCAAACAGATGCCCTACACTGACCGTCTCAAAAAACTCCAGCTTTACTCTGTAGCATATCACCTACTCCAAGGAGATCCCTGCCTAACATATAAAGCTATGTTAAACCCAGAGCTGTTGGACATGCTACACCTTAAGAAATCCAATCCCTCCGAGCTACACACTCTAGGTACCTAAACCTTGTCACCATAATAAACAGGACATGCTGGAGGGATAGAGTCCTGTCCCAGAGACTTCCTATACTCTGGAACAGGCTACCCATCTATGTCAAGCAAAGTTCCTCATTAGCACTCTTCAAGAAAAATCTTGATGAGTGGGTGGGAAATAGGAAGAGTTTTGGAGGGAATTTTTAATTGTTTTTATGTGTATGTATAAAAGGAAAATAGGAAATACACCCCGGGGATCACTTCTGTGGCTCTGCTCGACAGGGGCACAGAAAATTAACTTTCTTGGGTGGCGTAAGCCAGGGAACCTTGTTGGCGAGGCTTACTTAGGCCCTTGGGCCAACAGCCTAGTACCTACCTATGACAGAACCAGAAAAGGACATTGCAGTTTCATGGCAAATTCTGAAACAGTTCCGGGTTTTGGGGTGATATAAAATTAATGAAGATAAAGCAAATGCTACATCTGTAAATTACATACCCACACATGAACTTGTTCAGCAATACTCATTTATGGGACATGATAAAATGAATATTTAAGAGTATGGGTTAAAAAGAATTCTGTTATGGCAGCTAAGGATATGTGGGAAGAGACTAAACAAAATAGAATACAAAAATTGAGAAACTAAAAGCTCTTCCCTATGGATATGGACAGCAAGGCACAAGCATTAAAAATGTTTTTAGCTTCTTTGGTTTTGTTCACAGATTAGGCATATTTTTATCAACCAGAGAAGTTGTGGATAGCAATGAAGAGTTGATGGATTTTATCTGGGAAGGGAAGAGGGCAAGTTGATCCTTCCAAAAGAACAAGGGGGTTTAGGATTACCTGATTTGAATGGGTATTTTACAGCTACACAGTTAAGGTTCTTGTACATAACACACACAAAGCTATAATTCAAAGTGGAAAGGGATGATGATGAAGCAGTTGGAGTAATTCAAGAAATAAGGAAAGAGTGAGTCTTTGGATGCAGATCCTTAACGAGAACAACAACAGTCACACAAAGCAGTATAGAAAATGATAAAGTTTATATCACATGGGATCACTCATTACCAACAGTTCAAAAAATAAAATAGATGCGAGAAAACTAGATGTAGTAATCCATAAAAAGAAGACAAAAGTAGCATTGATCACTGAAATTTCTACACCAGTAACTACAGTGTTTTACTTGGAGACAAAGTCATAAAATACTAGGATTTGCAGGCAGAAATGAGGGCACTGTGTTAGCAGGATACATAGACAGTTCCAGTAGTAGTAGGAGCAACGGGTCCTATAAAAAAGAATTTACAATCATACTTAGATTACCAATAGATGCAACTCCATATGAATTGCAGCAGTCATCATTACTGGGCACATTGCGGGTGCTGCGAAGAGCACTTCTGGCTAACAACAAAGATTGAGACAATACTAATTTCAGGAACTTTAACCATACTTAGACTTGGGAATGGAGTCCATTCCAGTCATGCTACTGGAAACCCAAAAGACGTGGAAAAATTAAAAAAAAGTAATACAACATTCATAAAGTATCAAAGTATACTAAGAACTAAGATAATACGCGAATAGAGAAAAGAGATTCTGATGATAGAGATGACTGCAATTAGGGGTACTGAGAATAGGCAAAAGGGGGATGGAATTTACTGGAAGAAGCTGGCAAAGGAACCAAGGTATTGGGAACAAATAATCAGAGAAGGAAAGGTAACAGAAAGGGAAGAGGCCAAGAAGACATTTGGACTGCAGGCTGCCTTCCCTATCAGGGATTGATATCAGAGTATAGGAAAAGAGAAAGGATAAAAGGAATCATAAATGAAAGACCTGGACTGGTTGAGTTTTTAGTTGAATTTACAACAGAAGCTGTTGTTAAAAAAGAGATAATTAGTAGGACATATACAACATTGTATGGTAACTGATAGAAATCAACCAGAGGAGGTCAGAAAAAAATGGGAAGAGAGATTAGATAAGCAATTCACAAAGAAACAATGGGATAACGTATGTATGGCTCCCTCATATGCAACAAAATCTAGAAGACTTAGGATTTTGCACAGGCACTTTTATACCCCAAACAGACTTCAACGCATTTTCCCCAGGTAGATGGCAAATGTTGGAGGTGTAATGGGAAAGAAAGAGGTACCTAGGAGCTTATACAGTTTAATGAGTTAGCAGACTTAAAAATTTCTTACAGAGTTCTATGTCAAGAATACTGGGTGAGCAAATGAGTATAACTAAGGAAAAGATACAGGATCTGAACTGCCTAGACGTAGTAAGGTCTTGTTAAGTTTAATTCTAGTGGCTGTCAAAAAAGCAATTACTAGAAAATGGAAATCAAAATACAGCACAACTATAATTTAAGTAGTGAATACTGTAACAGACATAAAAGAAAAGGAAGTAGGATTTTTACAAAAGGATAGGAGTAAATCGGGTCTATATTATAACACCGAAAAAGCATATGTGCCACTACATAAAAGTCTACACATACTGCACAAAACCTTAAAATCGCAAACGGCCACATATTCAAATTTTTCCTAGGGAAAAAACTTACACAGCCATTTGCTAAAAAAATTAATTTAAGAACATAAACAGGTGGGGAGCTTCGCCCCCCCCCTACACCACCCCTAACTAAATATACCAACTCAGAGATTGCACTATAGGGAAGGAAAGGGCAACTCCGTGAAGTTGGCCAACTATCTCCTTGCCCTATGACATTCATCGAATCGCTGAAAATGCGATTCGATGAATGTGTCCCTGTTTCCGTATTCGCTCAGAAGCCTTTCATGCTTCTGATATATACCCGAGTAAATTACATAGAAGAATGGAAACTGTGGGAACAATATATGCAGAAAAATGTTTTAGAGGATGAATGAAGTTTAAGAAAAGGCAGGCAATGAACAATTTACATAAAGTTAGACGGATTATACTGTATAGAACAATATAGGTGATGTATAATGTTTGTAAATGTGAACTTAATATGGTTTGATTACTTTTATATAAATGTAAGTTTGCCTATGTCAAAAGTGATAATTCAATAAAGGTGTTTAAAAGACGACTCCTCCAGGGAAGGGGCTTCAGCAATCCACCCTCCACGTTGCTTCAATAGTTTAAGCACATCACTAGCCACCAAAAGAGGTCTCCTTGTGAGGGGATTTGGGGAGCCTTCTGCTTCATCAAGGTCAGTATCCTCAGTAAGGGATTCCTTAGGAGAATCCAAGTACTTCCTGCATTTACTCTTCGCATATACTTTCCTGGGGGGGGGGGGGGGCATAGAGGAGGTGGGGGTCCCTGAATGCAGGAAGCCAAGAAATCAAACAACCTGGGCTGTATTGGAGCCAGAGGATGTGTAACCAAAGACACAGAATGGGGAAGGAACCTGGACGGATCTGAAGCAGCTACCAAGATTCTTGTCTCTGAATGGAAGAGAAGCCTCTCCACAATGTCAAAAGCTGAAGCTGAATGAATGGACTCAGCACTCCTTGGATCTGAGGGAGATATTGGTGCTTAGAGCCAACTCTGCTGACTCTAACAGAGATCAGCACCAAGCTATCAAGGGAGGAAGCACCCAGGGTAGAGACAACTCCAAAACCCACAAGGTCAAGCCTGATCCTGGAAGCACCAGCTCCAATTCCTCAGCTGTGACAACTACAAAGTTGACATTGCCAAGGACTGAGGCAGTGTCAGATGCAGCCAAGCTATCGGTTCTGTAGCTGGACCGGACATCCCTGGAACCAAGGGAACTCAGGGAGGAATGACAAGACTTGGAAATAAGAGCCCCACACTCAGCCTTCAGGGTAAAGAAAGCAGGGATGATCCTTGGAGCCATCTGAGCATGAAGAAAGGAATACATCAGCTGCTCCAAATCAGATGACTTAAGGTTCCCAACTGACCTACAGCACTTGGAAGAAGCCACAGAAGATGGTTTATATAATCTTTGGATCCAGAAGGGCAAAGCTCAGACCCGAATGAGGGAAGAAGGTGGTCCTGAAGAAAATTCTACTGGAGTAATCTAGCAAAAGGGGACTGAAGCCTGCCGAAAGAGACAGAAGGGTCCTTGGAGAGAAACGGCTGGGAATACTAAGGGTAGGGGGAAATGGAGGATTGACTTCAGGACAGTAATTACAGGAGATTGGGGGTGAGGCAGCAGCGAAGGTCGCTATGCAGTGGGAGCCAGAGGACCATGAAACTTCAGATCCAGCTCACACTCAGTGGAAGAGGAAGAGCGTTTACATTTTTCCCCGTCCTTAGTAATAGCTATAACAGCATCCTTTTCTTTTGGTCTTTCTCCCTTCCTTTCTAACTTCTTACTGAGGGGAGGGAAAAGATGATTTATCAGAGTGCTGGAGAAGGCCAATCATTACCAACTTGGCCTTTCTGTCAGCAAAGGTTCTGCTACCCAACACAGAGCCAGCTTAGCACTAAACATCCAAGTGTGCAGTGCCCAAAGAGTAGGCACACTTGTCAGTGGCATCCTTTTGGGGAGGTTTATGACCACAGGCAATGCACTTCTTAACTCCCAAAACAGCTTTATCTATAATTCGTACAAAAACGCACACCAAACAACCACCACGACGATAACACTGCACCAACTATAAATGCACTCTTTTTTTTTTTTTTTTTTTTTAAATATATACAGAGAGTACACTGCTACAAGCAGTTTATTTAAAGTGACTATTTCTAAGATATAGAGTAAAAGGGTAAGGAAAGTTCTTTTTTTTTTAATCTTTTCTCGAAAGAATACACCCAAGGCACTAACCAAAAACTACAGCTCACAGACACTCTAACCATTAATAAAAATATAACCATGAAAAGGAACAGGAGGCAAAAAATGTGAAATACAAGCACAGAAGGATACAATTTCTTTACACAACCCTTGGACCACAACCTGATAGCGATGGCTGAAAATGAGATCTAATAAGAGAGAGAGAGAGTTAGAACAGGGAGTCATGGGTAGAGGAGGCGGAGCTCCAGGATGAATCCAGTAACCCACAGGTTGAGATGGACAGAAAAGGCACCATCGAACCACATGTTCCCAACTATCTATGCAAACACTTCCAAACAAAAATCCGAAACCTTCTGGACTTTGCTGCACACTAAGGAGCCATACAGATGTCCTTCCATTGTTCCTTTGCAAACTGCCTTTCCAGTCTCTTTCCAATCTTTTCTAACCTCCCCTGACTGATTCTTACAGCTATCACACACTATTTTATATGCTCTATTAATTATCCTTTCTTTTTAACAGTCGTTTTTGTTCTAGACTCAACTCAAAACTCTATCATAGCTGGTCTTTCACTTAGCACCCCTAATCCCTTACTCTTTGCCCGTATTCTATTAGCAGGCAGTGTCTAACCTGCAACTACACTTCTGCTTGGTCTCACCCCCAGTTTGTTTTTCTCCACTAACTACTTGCTCCCAATACCTGGCTCCTTTGTTAATTTCTCCAGCAAATTCCATCTCTCACTTGTCTATTTCTGTACATTTACTTGCAAGTCACCCCTATTGGTAAAATCTCCTTTCTCCAGTACCATGCTGGCTTAAGTCTTGAAATTCTCTTAGTTATGTTGTGAATATAATGTTTTGTATGGTTGTTATGCTATTTAAGGGCCTGCATCCAAAATCCTACTCCTCCTCATTTCTCAAATTCCACCTCGTTTCATCACCATCATCATCCTTTTCCACTCTGATTTATAACCTTCTGCTTGTGTTATGTATCTGAGCCTTAACTGCATAGCTGTAAAGTATCCCTTCAAATCGGGTAAATCCCACATTCCAAGTTAGCTAGTATCATTAGGCTTTTATATGGTGAGGCTGTATTTAGGATTTTGTTAATCAGATCTTGAAATGTGTCTAGGAAGGTGGAGGAATGGACACATGACAACAAACTCACAAGTTTCACAGAAGTGGTTTGTGAAAAGACAATGACATCAAAGTCTGCTGTGAACACCGCCAGTGTGCCATTCTTATGGCTGGTTGGGAATGAAAGGTACATGAACAGCCTGCAAAAAAATAAAGAATATCTTGGGGTGCTGACTTTAACCCAGGATTTCTGGGCTGTCACTAAAATCATTTGAGTAGGAGTTCAGGAAGGAGTCAACCTGTTTCACTTTGTTTTTCACGCCACCTGATTTAGTGGGCATCACGACAATGGAATAGTTTTATTTTACTGTTGGGGGAATCAACTACTTGACTGGAAGGGTCTGGGTCTATTTCAGTTCTTGCATGAATTAGCAGTAGTGATAAGAGTAATTCTATACAGAACTTTAGGCAAATTATGGCATATTATTTTAGGTCTAGATAGGAAGTTAGTTTGGCTTCTTAGTGGTGTATGACTGTCTAAGTTTATTGGTGGGGGTTATTTTAGGTTATACATTCTGCATTTAGTGAACTGGGTATAGTCTGGGAGCTGGTTTAATAGGATCTGCAGAGATTTGTTCTTGTAAGGTCAATCTTGTGGGTTGTTGACTTGGTGTGTATTTTAGGGGTAGTAAAAAGTAGACAAGAACAGTGTACTATAGAATGGGGAGATATGACTGGCATGAAACCATAACACGATTATGTAAAAGAATGCATCTGTTAATGTTAATGGATAAAGTAGAAGTAAGGCAAGGAGTTTACATATGAGAATTTCAGATTGTGATGGGGGCACAATCACAGATGGAAGAAAGAGTTAGAAAAAAATTAATAAAATAAATTATGTTGGGGTTGGAAGGGAACTGGGTTAGGGTGGACAATACAGTAGAACCAAGCTCAGTGATCAAGGGATCACAGTAGTTATGAGTCAGAAAATATTATAAAAAGGAAAAAAAGGCAAAATACTGAGCACAGCAAAAAGGTGCCAACACAAGTCCGACACAACCAAAAGACGAAGGCAGTAATTTTAGACAGAGTAGTACAAGAGTTCTGTAGACTCTGTACCTACCATTACATCTAACATTCAAGAAGCAAAACAAAGGAGGTAGCAACAAGTAATCACTGGCTCACCATCCTTGAAGGGGGGAGGCATGAAGGGACCAATGAATTCCAGACATTACAAAAGTAATGCCTGGAGAAGGCCAGAGGAAACCTCTCAGAATTAAGCAGCCCAGGAGTACTATGCACAACAAAAGGCATTAAGAATATGCTGATGAAAGCAAGAATGGGATATTTAAAGACCAGCTAGGCATGCACTGCACACTGTGGCCCAAAAATGTGAAAGGTAAAGACAACAGATGCACTGACATTTAATATTTTCAAACAGAAAAACTGTGTACCCACTACCTGCAAAAAAATAAGCTTATGAATAAAGTATTCCCCTCAGAAAATGGTACAATCCCCCTACTCCTTTTGATGGGTGTTATGAGGTATTTCAAAGGATATAATGGAACAAACAGGTTAAGCTGGGAAGATAGGCTAATTGCTTCGGTCAGCCTGTGTACCTATCTACTTAGATCCAAGCTAAAACATTAAGTACATTATAAGTACATTATAAGACTTCTGCAACGACTTATCAAATTAACAGGCACCAGAAATGATTACTACATGAAATGCTTTTTATGAGAAAAATAGTAGTACAGTGCTAAACAAAACTGCTTCCAAAGGCAAACTTCTAACGCAAGTTTCATCAGCTTGAAAGAACTGCTGTACCTTTACGCAAAATAGCAAGTTATACCAACGTATAAGCAAACATGACTCACATAAACAAAGCAGAATACTATATTACCAGCATTTGCAAAACAAGGTACAGAAGGAATAAACACAAAGGAACACACTATATGTTATGTTCATTTTTGCCTCATTTATGCTCACCATCATCCCTCCTCTGCTGCCTATTACCTATTCCCTGAGCTCCTCAGACTGTTGCAAAATACATCAGTCCTTTAGGGTTATTAACAGTGTCTTAGTAGGTGTCCAAAGGAAAGAGTCAAGAAGGTCAACATTGTCTGTGTTTGGGCCCAACAACTTAACAGCCACTTGAACCCAAATATTATATGTCCTACTGCTTCTTGTTAATTGTTTTGTACTTACATTCACAGTTCTTTACTTCTGGTAAAGCTGCTGGCAGTCCTTATCACTTTAAGCTTAATATGACCGTAAGAGTCAAATTCAGCGATTTTCAATGCCTATTGACGTCCTTCAGTAAACTAATACTTTCTGAAGCCAGATTAAACTCATGCACTGTGTTTTCTTAATAAAACTATTTGAGGTCACGAAAGTACAAATCAAATGCTATGTTTGCACATACAATACTATTGCATTACATAACATTTGCTTGATGGCAGCAGGAAGAAACAATACGCTTACATAAATATGTCCTTTAACTGCACTGAACATAATAAGTCTGAACTCAAGCAACGCAAATACACTTTTTCAGCATTTTCTTGAAAATGCATTACCTTCGGATATGTTCTGAAAGCACCTAAATTCACTTTTCCAGCAGATATTGTTCTTGTAGGATCGATCTACAAAAGTAACAGATAATGCACAAGCAAAAATTACTTCAAAGATTCAATCCAACTATACTTCTAGCCCAGTAATAAAACAGATTATGTGCATTCTATAAAACCAAGCAAAATCATGATGACTTTCTCATACCTTCCTTTCCTGGATACTCTCTCAAAGTGAACATAATGTTTAGAGCTTTCATCCCAGTTCAATCCAGGACTTCTTCAGAACGAATTCCATGCATAATTGCCATGCTTAAATCTTCAAAATGAAATCACATGATTAAACTGAACAATGACCGTACTTCCCTACTTCTTAAGTCAAGGAATAACAACTAAATGAATACCTGAACAATTAAAAGCTATTCCTCAGTTTTATCAGGAAGTAGAGAAGTATGGTGATTTGTTAATTTAATTATGTGATTTTTTTTTCCTCTTAAGTGATGCAGTTATGCGTGAAGTTTGTTCTGAAGTAGACCTGGATTGAAATATGACAAAAGCACTTAATTAAAAGTTATGTTCTTACCATAACTATGCATCTGTGCTGTCCATTTTCATGCTTTCTCAAAGTATGGGCTCAGAGCCAATCCTTGGATCTGACGTGGATGCTTACTCCAGACTTAGGATCCAGCTCTTAAGCTCCTCCCACTACCCATAATGCACTATTGCATCCCCACAGCCTCAGAAAAAGTTTACTGCCCAAATCCCCAGAGTAAAAACAGAGACAGGATTAGTTTGATAAAAATACAGGGGTCAAACCTGGAACTGTAAGTTCCAATACAGTCCAATAGGTCTCTCCAGCAGCTCCGGATGGGGGATGGATAAGAGGTAAGTTGAGGAAGAATAAAAATGGACAACACAGACGCCTAGTAAAGGTAAGAACATAACTTTTAAATCTGATGTCTTTTTCATTCTTCCTCAATGCATGGGACAGAGTCCCCACCTACATTATCCTTGAGTGGCCCTTATGGAAGGATATCCCGGAGCACTGCTGAACCAAAGGAGGCTCTATTTCCGGAAATAACATCCAATTTGTAATGAGAAACAGGAGTATGAGCATTGGACAATGTAGCTGCCGACAACATGCAAATGTTGTATACAGATGTTCTATACCAAAAAGCAGATGATGTGGCCATGGATCTGGCTGAATGAGCCTGGGGAGGCTTGGGTAATGTTATGTCTTTATGAGAGAAGATCCAAGAAATACAATCTGTTATCTATTTAGCTAGAGTGACCTTGGATACTGGATAATCCAGTCTTTTTGAAGAAAAGGAAACAAAATTGGTCTGATTTTCAGAATTGTTTTGTCGTATGAAGATAAAAACATAACTGCAAACATCCAGAAGGTGTAGCATGCATCTTCCTTTGTTAATAAAATTTGGAAAGACTGGTAAATGAATGGATTTGTTAATGTTATTCTCAGAAGCTAATCTAGCTAAAAAGGAAGGGTTAGTTCATAAGGAGACCCTGTACTTATGAAAAACAATGTATCAAGATTTGGAAGATGTTCTCTTTTTAAAAGTGATAGCTACCAAGAAAGTTGTTTTCCATGATACAAACTTCAAACCAGATTTAGCGCAAGGCTCAAAGGATTTCTGTGTTAGGTCTTCTAGCACAACCATCAGGTCCCAAGGTGCAGAGGGATCTTTAAATGAATGCCTTAAAAGAAAAAGGGAAGGGGTCTGAGGCAGGTGCCATGGTTCCAACTCTGACATACTGTGCAAGAGGGGGTACCAGTGTTGGCATGGCCAGTCTGGTGCAATCAGTATTGTCCTTGGTTTGTCCTGTTTGATTTTTAGCATAACTTTCGAGAGGAGAGGCAGAGGGGGAAAAGCATAAACTGAGAGGCTTTCCCAGGTGAAGGACAGGGCATCCACTTTCCAAGCTTGACTGTGGGAAGTCCTTTTGCAGAATTTGTCCAATTGGTAGTTCTGAGATGAGACAAACAGGTCTATCTCTGGATTCCCCCATTTGTTTCTCAAAAGGATGAATATGTTTGGTTCCAGTTTCCACTCGTGTGGGTCCATGAGATTTCTGCTTAGGTCATCTGCCAGTGAATTTAGCTTGCCTGGCAGGAATTGAGCTTGTAGGTGCACTTGATAGCTAACATTTCTTTTTGATTGATGTGCAGGTGCATCTGACTCTGGTTCCATTTGCACTGAATGCACTGCCCTGCCAAGCGAGCCCCCCATGCATAGTCTGATGCGCCTATTAGGGTTTGGGCGGCAGGGGTAGAGTGAATGGGAGCCCCTTGTTGTGGCAGCAGGCCTCTGCCCACCAAAGGAACTCTGTCTTTATGCAAGGAATGATAGGAATCATCGATTCCAGGTCCTGAGAATGTTGACACCATAGGCTTTTTAGACACCATTGTAGTTTCCTCATATGCAGTCTTGCATATGGAATTAGTAGAATGCAAGAGGCCATGAACCCCAGGGCATGCAGGATTTTCCTTGCAGATACCTGGGTCGTTGTGGCCAGTAGTTTGAAGTAGGCTGCCAAATAAACTTGTTTCTCTAGCGTGAGGTAAGCCATCTGGGAAGTTGTGTTCAAGCTTGCACCCAGAAATACAATTTATTGGCAGGGTACTAGATGAGTATGGGTATATATGAATATTTCTTTGCCTGCAAAATGTAATGACTGGAGCTAGACACTGTGAATACCTTAGGCGCAGTAGATAGCCAAAGGGAAGTGCAGAGAACTGATCAGTGCATGGAGCCTGCTCTGAAGCGTAGGTATTTCCTGCAAGATTCCCTTATTGGAATGTGCAGGTAAGCTTCCTTTACATCTAAGGTTGCCAACCAGGCATCTTTGCCTAGCATAGGAAGCAGCTGTTGAAGTGTTAGCATTTTGAATTTTGGGATTACCACAAAAGTGTTTAGAATAGAGAAGTCCAGGATAGGACGCCAGGAGACGTCTTTTCTGGGTACCAGGAAAAGTCTTGAGCAAAAACCTTGTCCCCTTTCTTCTGCTGGGACAGGCTGAATAGCCCTGATACCTAGAAGAGAGAGAACCTGTTTGTTGAGCCTCTGTCCACTGATTTGGGGGGTAGGTCTGGGCCAACCGTTTGGGGTTGATAAGGTGTGGAAGTGGAATCTGTATCCTTGGAAAACTATATTTAATACTTATTTGTCCTGGGTAATGAGTTCCCAGTTTTTTTTCATGCAGGGCGATCATTCTCCCTAAGGGAGCAGGCAGTTGAGCAGGGCTTGGAAGGTTTAAGGTTAAGTCATTGTGACATTTTTCCATAGGGGGGGGGGTGTCTTACTACTTCCAGCTTTGGAAGTGGGAGCCCCCGACTGCTTAGGCCTGTGAATACCTTAAGACTGTAGCCTAGGTGGTCTGCTGTTTCTGGGTTTGGACTGAGAAGGCCTGGAAGAGACAGGAAAGGACCAATTCTTAGAACAATGCCTGCTAAATCTGGGAGGCTGAACTTGCAGGAAATCTAACAGTTTGCATAGATTTAGCTTTTTCCTCCATCTTTTTAAGGACCTCTTCTGCTTTGTTGCCAAACAGGCGGTCTTGGTTTAAGGGAGCATCCAGTAATTTAGCTTTTACTTGATCTGGGAAATTCTGCTCCTTAAGCCATGCATGCCTTCTAAGCACAGACCCAGTGACAGCAACCCTGCAAGATGCTTCTAAAGAGTCATAACCACATTGCAAAGTATGTTTAGCAACTTGTTCAGCAGAATGCATTAAATCTTGTAATTCTTTCAGTTCAGCACAGTCAGGAATCAACATCATTTTCAGTTTAAGTAGTCCCATAATATGCTGCTGATACTTTAACATATGAAACTGGCAGTGGAAACACGATCCACAAAGCATCATAGAAAATGATGAAGTTTATATCACATGGGATTACCCATTAACAACAGTGCAAACAGAGAGGAGAGAAAACCAGATACAGCAGTCCATGAAAAGAAGAAAAAAGTAGGTTTGATGACTGAAATTGCTACAACCACTGAATACAGTGTGTCTTATGTACAGAGAGACACAAAACAATAAAATACCAGGATTTGCAGGCAGAAACAAGGGCAATGTGGAAGGAATATACCGAGACAGTTCCAGTAGTATTAGGAGCAATGGGTCTTATAAAAAATAATTTACAATTGTATTTCGATATGTTGCACTGTACGAATTGCAGGAGGAGCCATTAGTGGGCACGATGTGGGTGCTGCAAAAAGCACTTCTGGCTAACATTAAAGACTGAAACAATACTGATTTCATGAACTTTAATCATACTTTGACTTAGCAATGGGGTTCATTCCCATCTTGGTATTAAAAACCCAAAAGACCTGGAGAAATTAAAAAGAGAAATACTACGAAGATGTGCAAAACCCTACAAAGGCAATGAGTGGAGATCAGCACTAGGACACTGGATCTGTGAGGCAGAGATCAAACTGGCAACCTATCAGGCTGCAATCACTGTTTTTTTTTACTGTTTAGAGCCTCCGGAGTACACAGACTGCTGCCATGCAGAATATAACCCTTTCCTCTCCCTCTGAATGAAGAAAAGGCAGCCAGGACTACACCCAGTCACCATCCCATTGTGCATTACAAATGAAACAATTCATCATCATCAGCCCTCTTTTTTCCCCATTTTTCTACATGGGGTGGGGGTATCGTGTTAACTGTCGCCAACTCTCTGAATTC